>NW_010304916.1:0-6101 GCF_000700745.2 Antrostomus carolinensis | reverse complement strand
GGGGAGTGAGCGAGTGGCTGGATTTGGCTGCTCTCCCAGTGCTGGCCCAGTACTAGCCCAGTACTAGCTAGGTGAAACTACCACAGTCGTAACTCTGTCCCTGCTAAAAACCAGGACACTACCAAAGACGAGTCTTTGTATTAATTTCAATTGCACATTATTTTCCTTCCACAAGCTAGAATTACAATTTATGAGAGGAGCAGGGAGGTGGATGCTTATTGGATGCTCTTGAGAGGATTTTTGGGACACCCTCTGCAGCGAAGAGGAGAGGAGCTGCCAGCTTCTTGCTTTGGTGAGCTTGTCCCCGGCTGTGCTCTGTCTACTGAGCAGATGCTGGAGGGTACCAGCTCAGTGTGTGTTTTGCAAGCTCTGCACTGAAGCACTTGGCTTGGTGTGGGATATGTGAAATTGCTGTGTCTTTTCCCTGAAGACTGAACTGTTTGCCTACCCTGGAACTGAAGAGAAAAAACCCAGCTGTATTCAGCAGATCAAAAAGAGCAGCCTGCCTAATGCACGGGTTACGCCACAGCCCCGAGCTGGGCTTTTTGTTAAGAGCAGCTCAAATAATAAAATCAAGCAAACCTCTGAACCTCCAAACAAAACAGAAACCAAAACTAACAGAGGAAGGATCTGCTGCTCAGATGAACCAATATAGGTGAGGGAGGAAAAAACAACTCATCAGAGACCTCCCAAGGTTTGCTGCTTTGGCCAGAAACCTGCTGTCTGGAGATGGTGGGCATTTTGTAGTCTGACAATGCTGATGCGGGTGAAATCAGCAAAAGCAGCCTGGATGATGAAGAGGAGCAGACAGTGCTGAGCTAGGATGCAGGAAAGCCATATCTCAGGTCTTGCTCCATTTAGATGAGTTGAGAAGCACCTCTCCAGGACAGCACAGGTCCTGCTCTCCACCGTGGTTTTGATGTGATGAGAAGTACAGTGGGGGGAAGGGAATCTGGTGCCAGAATTCACCTCCGTTTTTTTTGCTTGCATGGTACAGCGGAGTGCAGCACCCATGTGTGACAGCCCCCAGGGACTTGCCTGGCTGCTCTGCACAACCATCACTGAGCCAGCAAGGCATCTTGTGGCATCATTGAACTGGCAACGTGCACTCACAGCCAAGGCCAATAACCATGTCCTGGGCTGCACCCAGAGCAGCGTGGGCAGCAGGTGGAGGGAGGGGATTCTGCCCCTCTGCTCCGCTCTCCTCAGACCCCACCTGCAGTGCTGCCTCCAGTGCTGGGGCCACCAACAGCACAAGGACATGGAGCTACTGGAGCCAGTGCAGAGGAGACCATGAGGATGATGCGAGGGCTGGAGCAGCTCTGCTGTGAGGACAGGCTGAGAGAGTTGGGGCTGTTCAGCCTGGAGAAGAGAAGGCTCCAGGGAGACCTTCTAGTGGCCTCCCAGTAAAAAATGCAGTCCTACAAAAAGCAGACAATTTAAAAGAGGATGTTTTATGCTAAATAACTTGAGTAAATGTCATTCTTTACATTTGCACCACAAACTGTAGGCTCCAAGATCTTCTGTGTGGTAATAGCATCTATTTTTCATAGAATACTAACAAAATTCCCTTATAATCTTACTTTGGGCTCCCTCCCAGGCAGTGTTCACGGTCAGGTTGAATGAGGCTTTGATCATCCTGGTCTAGTGGAAGGTGTCCCTGCTGCTGGCAGGGGGGTTGGGACTGGATGAGCTTTAAGGTCCCTTCCAACCCAAACCAGTCTATGATTCTATGATCTCCCCATGGTGGAACAGCAGGAGCTCTGGTCTGCAGGACCCTTGGCTTCATACTGAGGTGGGTTGGTTTATTTGGAAGTCTGGCATAAGGCAGAGATGCTTAGGTTGGTGTTTTTATTACTATGGAATTTGTAATGGTGGGTTAAGGACGCATCCCTGCCAGCACAAAGCAGGAGGACTCTTTGTTCTGGCTACTCTTTTGGTTGCCAGGTGATACAAGGCTGGTACAAGGTGGGAGAAGAAACACGAGGAAGTGTTGTTTTAGCTGGATGCCGAATGCAAAGAGCAGGAACGCTGTGCCCACAGGCTGCGTGGTTGGCACAGAAATCTGATGCCCAGGAGAGAGGACAGAGTGCTTGTGTTGGCACTGCTGTCAGCTCTCATTTTCTCGCAGCTGGGGGACCATGAATGCACAGACCCCTCTGATGGGATGTCCCTGTTTTAACCTTCTCAGTGAAGGGATTTGTCTGCCCTGAAGTGTAACGTGTTTCTGTGGGCGCCTTTCCCATGGCAAAGGGTTTCGCACCCCTTTGCTGATCGCTCCCTGCCAGCCCCGGAGGTGCCTGGTCGCTTATTGCCACCTCTCTGTGGAGCACGAGGTGCCTGGCCCAGAGTTTTTAATTGTGACCATCACTCTCATTATTAACATCTGTAATGTCCAAAGAGCTAAAACTCTTTTATTTAACCAGCAACTGGTGAGGGCATCCTCATCAAATTTTAGTAACCTATCATTTTAATACCTTAAAAGTCTTGGCTCCTCGTATTCAGCACTGAGCAACCTGGTTGCTCATAGCGTGCACGAATGCTTGAAGTAGCTGCCAAGAGTGGGAAGTACAGGAGAAGCACAGACAGACAGGAAGATTTGGTCAGCCTGGTTGGAAAGTAGCTACAGCAGCGAGCAAATGCTTCCTCTTACACACACACGCAGTATCTGACATCAAGGCAGAAAGCTGACAAGGTGCCTTGGCTTGGAGAACAAGGTGAATAATGTGCGTAAAGTCCTTCTGATTTCCACTCTCGAGGCAGAAGTGGCTGAAAAGCTTCAGAAGAAGACACCTCTGCCTCATTTTTGTTGCTGCCAGTTGCTCTGGGTGGTTGGTTGCCTCAGGGAGAGGAATTGTTGATCTCTTTGCTCTGTATTACTGGTGTTGCATCTGTTTCTGGTTCAAGGGGGATGGAGATGTCCTCTGTGTGAGCGATGAACCTGTTCCTGGGACCTGTTCATGAATCTTCTGACAGAGCAACCCTAAAGTGGAGCTAACCTGCTTCCTCCCTGCCATGAGCGTTTCAGCTGTTACTGAGAGATTATTTCATTTTGGAAGAAAAACACACCTAAAGCTGCCCTAGCAGGTTTGCTTCTGCTAGATTTCAACTTGGACACTTGGTCAAACAGAGGAACAGCTTGGAAACAATGTCCTGGTCCTTCAGCTGCCAGAGGAGAAGTGCAGGGATAAAATGGCTGAAGAGCCCCTCTGTTCAGCAGTAGGACACAGCACATCTTCCTGTTCCTTGTGTGTGCACCGGTGTTCACAGCCCTCCAGCATCATCCACCAGTTAGTGGTTTTGGTAAGTGTTTCCTGTGGACAAGCTGTGTGTAGAGAGGTGACCCTTCCAGGCGTGTCTTCCTGGAAGCTCATCCTGTCTGGTGCAAGAGTTTTGCAAGCAGAGTCTGCTGCTTGCACCATCTAAGATTGTGGTGGTTGATGTGGCAGGGATGTCCAGGCAGATGGAGATGCCTCTTGCCCGCAGATTTCCTCTGTAAAACTTGTGGCTCGTTAATCGTGAGAGTGGATGCCTTGTGTAATGGGCTGATGGTTGTGGATGCTGGATAAATTTTGTGCAGCTCATTGGGGATCTCAGTCCTGGAGTCTGAGCTGCCTTGGGGTTGATGAAGGGTGGCTGCAATTGTTCTTGTCCATTTGAGCACTTGCAGTTCCTGTTTCCAAGTGACACACTGTGGAGAAGATGGTACATACTTTGTCACACTGCTTGGGGGCTTTGCACCAGGGAACACAATGTTTCCCCTCCGAATCCTCTGCCCAAGAAAGAGCAGGTGGTGGTTGCTCTCTACAAGGACAGTTAGAAGTATGTGTGATCCTTCTTTGGTCAGCTCATAGACCTGGCAGAGATGGTCTCTGAAGATGACAGGACAGAGGGCTTAAACACTGGAGCGCAAAGCTGTCCCAGCTTTGCTGCCATTGCCAATGTCTGGTAGCTCAAGAGGGGAAGACCTGCCATGCTGGCTCTGACCAAGGTCCAACTCGGCCAGTATCTCTCCCTAGTGACAATCAGAGTGGATCCTCAGGGAAGACGAATGAGCTCCTGGGTTTAACATTTGCAGACGGTCTTGTTCTCCTGCAGTTTGCATGTTACTGTGCAGACGTTTTCTGGAACTTGCTCTGTGTAACAGAACATGCCACAGCCCCGTTGTGGGTCACTTGGAAGAAGTATTTCCTCCTCCTGTGTGACTTTTTTGATCTGCTGCCTCATGGCCTTTCACTGTGAACAGTCGTTCTTTGTTCCCAACACGGTTTGCATGACACCACTGGCTCCTGCAGGTTGTTTTATTTCTTGCCTCGGTACGTAGATGCCTTTTTCGTGATGCCCACAGCTGAATATTTCATGAGGATACACTGTCTGCCTCGACTCTGCTGCGCTGGAGCCTGTGTTTGGGCAAACGCTTTGTGAGTTAGAACTGACCTAATTGGAGAGGAAATAGGATAATTGCAGATTTAGTTGAAAAAGCGTTCTCTGCTTCATCGCATTGACTTTCTTCCTGGAGGAGTTGTTGAACATAAGAGAAGAAATTTGGAAACATGCCCCCAAGACCCCACATCTCTTACTCAGCAGGCATTTTTCTTGCATATCTTGCATTTATTCTCTTGCTGAAACATGAGGCAATTTATCAGTCTTTCCATTCTGTAGCTGGACCCCTCTTTGCGCTCTCTTTCTTTCCAACTAAAGCTGAAGTGAGAGCGATGCTTGTTAACAGCATGATCTCAGCGGTTCATCTAGAGGAAGATGGAAGTTGGCTGCTCTCTCCATTTAATCACTTACAAGTACTGAAAGCTGCAAACGAACTCATTTCAGTTTTCCAAGTGCTGTGATAAGAAGATAACCAGCCCTGTTTCCTCAAAATTGCCAGAGTTGACATCCAACACACCCAAAGCCCAACTCAAGGTTCCTACACAAGAGCACTACTGCTTGAGATGGCTTTAATGGAAATAGTAATGCATCCAGTGAGTTGCTCATTGTGCTCCACAGTAGACAGGACAATTTTCAGCAGCCTCATTTATTGTGGTGTGTGTGTTGGCTGTGGGGTTTTCTGGTCCTCCCTCACCAAAGATTTTCCTTTGTGTGTATGGATTTCTGCTCTGTGCATACAGAGGTATTACTTGCTGTGGCCATTGGAGGCAAAGGGGAAGCTCTGCTGGTTACCATGAATGGTGAGGGCTCTTGCTCAAGCTGACTGATGAAAGCAGCAGGCTAGAAGTTAAGCCTACAGATCTCTACTTCTGTGCCAAGCCTTGTGTTTCCCCTGGTCCCAGGAGCTAAACTTCAGTGAGGCTTCATGTGCCCATGTGTCCTTTGCACTGTGAGATGGAACTCGGCACAATCTGGCTTTGCAAAGCAGAGTCAAATGCTGTTGGAGAGCTTCCTCCTGACCTTCTGCCTTCCTGCTGGAGCCGAGCCTGCGAAGTGCCAGCCTTTGCAGATCTGAAGTCAAGGGACTGGTGTCCCATGAGGTACATGGCACAGGGGATGGAGAAACTGCGCTGGTGGTGAGACAGTGTCCCAGGTTGCCCAGAGAAGCTGTGGCTGCTCCTCCCTGGAAGTGTTCTTGGCCAGGTTGGATGAGGCTTTGAGCAACCTGGTCTAGTGGAAGGTGTCCCTGCTGCTGGCAGGGGGGTTGGAACTGGATGAGCTTTCAGGTCCCTTCCAACCCAGACCAGTCTGGGATCTGGTTGTGAGTATTTCCCCAAATTGTTGTCGTCATATTTTCCTTTCTAAGCTTTCTCCTGTTTGCCTCCTGAAAAATAACACAGCAGATGGTGGCAGGAGTGGAGTTGGGGAGTTCAAAGTTAACTGCTGAGCTTGTCCTCAGTTCACCCCTCACATCTCTCACCACGGCAGCCTGCATTGGCAAAGGTGATGTTGTGTTAGCACAAAGAAATACATTTTCTGCTGCCTGAGGTATCAGCTATTCATTACGTGCCTCAGTTTCCCCATTTCGCGCTGTCGTGGATTCAACACTGCTTCCTCCAGGCAGGGGCAGAGTGGCTCTTGGTGCATCAGCTGGGGAATAACCACCATAACAGGACAGGACTTGAAGTTCCCCTTCCCCTTCCCCTTCCCCTTCCCCT
>NW_010304915.1:13790-14032 GCF_000700745.2 Antrostomus carolinensis | reverse complement strand
CCCCCCACACACACACAAACCCAACACACTTAGTTGGAAAAATAAAACATTAAATATCCAGTAGAAGGCATTTTTTTTCCAAGGAAGTTTACAATTAATTGTTTAAAGTGTTTTTCCAATTACTATTATATGTCACGTTAGCTGTGAGTGTGATACTGGAGTTTTATTGCAGGTTTTCTGAATTCTGTAAGAGAATGACCTGAACATAAACCAAAGACAGTTAAGGCAAACCAGTGCATTCC
>NW_010304915.1:5519-13774 GCF_000700745.2 Antrostomus carolinensis | reverse complement strand
CCTGCAAATCAAACAACCAGAGGGCCAGCCTAGACTTGGGAATACACAGTCTGCGTGTATCGTCTAAGACATGGGAAGATTAGTCCATAGCAGCTTGATTGATTATATTGAACTCTTTTCCCCCATCTCTGCTACAAGACAAACTACATTATTCCTTCAATACATGTAGAAAGTTAGATAAACATTTTTGGTGGGAGTAAGTCACCAAAGAAAGATAAGGCAATGGGATCTTCTCTGGTGAGACACGATAAACTGTCTGGAGACAGAGGAAAATGGCAAGTTCCTACAAATGCTTGCCATAACTTATAGCTGTAAATAGGGAAGATAATCTAGGGAGGACATTATTGCAAGTGAAGTAAAGTTGGAACACATGGTCCTAATTTTCTTGGGGAAATCCCATCTGGCTCATGTGGGGAATCACCATGGCATAGACATAACAGTGCTAGAAGACTTGTGAAGAGATCTTTTCTAGACTCGCTCAGTATAAACCTGCAGAAATTCCCCTGTAAACTGATTGGAAAAAGCACAGCTTTCTCCAACTTTGCCAGGTCATCACTTACGTATAAAAAGGCCTTGACAAATGACATGGCATTTACGTATAGCACAGGACTTTTCTTTAAGCTTAGGGTTTTCTACCAGTGGAATGAGGGAATGCTTTGGATGGCCCAGTGTAGCAAATTTGAAACTGGGTTACTGTTTTTCTCGTGAAGCTGTTGTGTATAATTAAATACAAAATTTTTGTTTGAAGGTGCCTTCTGGGTAATAGCAGTAGTGCTGGCATTATGAAAAGTCCTTAGCTGGGTTGTCTGCATACCACCTTATCAGTAAATGTTTTGTGTGTTTTCCAGGTCTCTGCAGGCTGACAATCGATTGCAGAGTTGTGGTCCTGTACCGCTGTCAGTATGGTGCCTGTAGGTTGGCAGCCCTTCTGTTTCTCTAGTTTGTGAGTTCAGCTGGCCTTCTGCCATTGTATATGTCAAGATCTCAATACCTTCTTCACATTTACCCCTTTCATGCATCTAATAGGCTGCACCAAAGCAATGTGGTCCCTAATGAGGTGGCAGTAAAAGCTGATGGGGAAATTGCTGAGGAAGATAAAACTAAAGAAAGAAAAAGCTTAAACAAGAAGATTAGAAGACAGAAATATATTTTCTTCTGGCTCCCTCACTGTAGGCAGACCTTTGTTGTTTTCTTGGTGAGAGGACAGACTCACTGAATATATGCACATTTAATAAAATCAATTACTTGGCATTGTTATAATGTATATATACATGTATAATACAATGCACAATACAAGTTGTACGTTAATATATACTAATATTTATTTTGTTCTATTTTATTGTGTTCTGTTTTATTTTCTTAGATTTTATTTGTGTGTGCTTAGGGACCAATCCTATTAATCTGGTTTCGTGTTTTATCACAGAATTAATCTCATTGTAGCCAATGGAATTATTGGAATTGTACTAGAGAAACTTCTATGTACCTATATTAGGCCAAATTTTTTTAATTGTTCAAATTTAAATCTGCACAACAAAAGAGTACAATAATATAAGAAAAGCTCTTAAGTAGTTGTTTTTTCCTGTCCTAATTAATTTCTTATTATTTACATAGCATTATTTTGTTTGTATAATTTATTTTGCTGAAATTGTAGTATAATAAACATAAACATAATAATAACTAGTAAAATAATTCCAATGCTTTTATGCAAGAATAAGATTTGTATTATTGTTTTTCTTAGGAGCTGTCATGTTAAAATAAGGTCACTTATTTTCAGTTGCTTACATTACTCCATATCATTTAATAGAGTCCTTATTGCTGAGCGAGACTCTAAAAAAATTATCTCCTTGAATTTCACTTCATTGGCAAATAGGGACTCAATTGGAAATAACTTGAAACTGGTTAGGTTTTGTATTCTCAATAGTCGATAGATTGGCTCTGTTTTTTGTCATGCTATGCCTGCCTTTGACTTGCTCATCTTCAACACTTCTTTGAAAACTAGACCTCAATATCCCCAACTGGATAGTCCACATTACTTGTTGCTTTGAAAATGGTAGTCTGATCATTGTGTCCTGACTCCTTCCTGAGATCAGTAAGGATCATCTTTAATGCTGTATTTTCATCATTTTATCCCACCATGCATATCCATTATGCTTTCATTTGTTGCTTATATTTGCATGTGTGGTAAGTTTGCAGCATGCTTTGCTTTGTGCACTTGGATCTTCAGGCTAAGCATGATGGATTTGTCTGTCTCGCTCTCTTCATGCTCAGTGAAAGTGTCCTTGTACCATCAAGTACTTGTGTCACCTTGCTGAATCGCAACAGAGCTTACTCAAGCAATCACAATACTAATGATGTTCTAAGAAATTATTGCAGAGGCTTTCCACTTAAAAAAAAAAAAAAGTAAGAAAGAAATATTTTATTCTGAATGTTTTTTAGACAAGACAGTCCTATTCTTAATTTTGCCATGGACGCTTTGAAGTTTCTGACTTCATCAAGCTGGATTGTGGTCCACTGTTACTATTATTCTGATCTCTTTATGTACCTGATTGAGACCTTTATGTTTGGAAGGCCAAGAAAGCCTGCAGTGCCTATAGTGTAAAAATCTTTATTCAGGGAGACTCAAGAAGGATGTCTGTTGTTCTTCTCTATTTTAAACCATGTCTAAATTTATTCAAGATTATATTGGGGAGCTTGCATTTGGCAAGGTAGGAACCTTACAGCAAAACTGAATTATGTAAGAGTTTATTTTTCCAGAATAATGCTCTCTTGCATCTTTTTATTTATTTATGATCCACCTAGTTTTGACAAGAGAGATAATCTGATTGCGAATTATCTGTGGGTTCAGTTACAAAGTGCTTGAAAATGGCATCTGATTTTGGTAGAAAAACCTGGTATCCTCTGTATGTGCTCCAGACTGGAAAGAGGAATGAGAAGGAATACTGTTGTAACTAATGAGTCAGTCATGCAACTGTTGTCAGATATATGAATTGTCAGCCTTCTTACAAGGCCTTGGCAATCAGGCTGACATTAACTGCAAAGTCATTACTGTATCTGTAATCTGTATTTCAGTTGTGCTTTTTGCACAATCTTCTTTATACCATCCATAAGAAACAAATATTGGTCTTTTCCATATATGGGAATGTTGCCAGATTACAGAAATAGTTCCCTTTATAGAAATACATAGTGCACAGTTAAGAAAAAAGTTATGCTCTTTGTCTCATCCAGGTTTTCCTTCTTACACTCCTTCACATAGTGAGAAAACATTAAGTTCTGTCCAAGCTGGTTATTTTCCAAGTGCAAGTTATCCTATACTGCCTTAAATTACATTTTCTTCGGAAGCTCTGTTCAGAGAGAGTGATCTTGAAGGTGTGTCCAGAGAACGTGATTCACATGCTCAGAGTAAGGTGGAGGTTGTGAGCAGGCAGGGAGTCATTGCTCTTCACATTTCCATGGAGTTCTAGGCAGTTTCACTGAAAAGAAAGTTGAATTTTGTGAGTGTGCAAGCTGCATATGTAAGCACAGCCTTGCAAAAGCAGTGAAAAGGATTTGTTGTTGTTGTCAGCCTACTCACCAACTCCCTCCGGTGGCTTAGCAAAAACACTCCATATCTATATTTTTATATCAATATGTGTCTTTGTTGAGATCCAAGTAGACAAGAAAAAAAGTATTACGAGTTCCTGAGTACATTTCCACTAACTGGTTATATTTCTTTGCAAAAATAACAAAGACTTGCTATTTGCTGCTTAGAGAAATCAACAGATGCTCTCAAAATAGGTGTGAAAGAGCTATAATGAAAAGTAGGTTATGAATAACACAGTTGGTTTTATTCAATGTGTATTCTGTTTTCTCTTGGGCATTGAATACAGAACCACATTGACACATGTTAAAGCAACTGAACTATGTTATTTGGTAGCGACAGTGGGAAGGGAGGGAAGGAAGGAAGGAAGGAAGGAAGGAAGGAAGGAAGGAAAGGAAACAATCCTTAAAGAAGCTTTGGACAAGAGTTTTATTCATGCTTTCTAATAATATAAATGAACTGCAATCTGTCATTTTCTGACTACATCAAGTGGAGCATATCTTCAAATGTAGTAAACACTGTAATTCCAAAATTGTCAATTATAGGTATGTAATCAAACCTGACAAGAAGTTTCTTAGAGTTGCATAATCCGTCTTCAAAAGCCAATAACTTCTAGTTTCCACTGGATTTTGATTTCTTTCTTTTCTACCTATATATGGTGTACAGTTTTTTTAATTACAATGCCATGTGATATTTTCATACACAGGATCAGAGCATTGACTTCACAGAAATAAACATACTTTAAAAGGCACAGATAATAAAATTATGCTATATCTTCACAGCATTTCCAGTCAAACATTCATATCTGCATTGCAAGCACAGGCCAGGTTGGTTTGTTGCTCCAAACCAACAGCCACCTTTTGCTTTTTCTGAGTTTGCTTTTATCATTCATAAAAAGCAGAAAAAGTATCATGGAAGCACTGATAAGTGTTAAGAAAGGCTTTAATTTTATCAGCTGTATTTATTTCTTGTTCTTTTTGTTGGCCATCTTCTACCTGGTGTGAAAGAGAGTGTTACCTGTCTCTCAGAGTGAAAGAGGAACCTGCTGAGACTGGCTGGATTAGGAAGGTTACTTTCCTTACTGGAGTATCAGTGTAATGACTGTGCCCACAGCTTGGTTAAGCTCTTCAGCAGCATATGCAAGAAGCTCTTGCCTCACCACTGTAGGCCACCAGGACTGTCCTTCTACCCACAACATACTTAGTTTCTACTCAGTTTAAGGGGGTCTTTAAAGTTCCTCACAGATGTGTTGCCAGCACAAAGCCAGTTCTAGTCCTGTTCTTAGAAATAACAGAACACTTCTGACAAAATTTTGTCATTAAAATTAAAAGAAATTGTTAGTCCTTGACAGACAACTGGTACATACAGTTTCAGCTTGGGTGATGAAACAAAACTAGAAATGCTGAAAGTTGGGTCATTGGAATGGGAAAAGGCATGGTAATTTAGCAAGTGTACCAGTCCCCAGCATATAGTTTCTCTTAATGTCACATATATATTTCTCTTAATGTCTTTACAGGATTTTAAAAATGTATTTTATGGAACAAGCTTGTGACAAAAATGAACTTACTAGTTTAGTTGTAAAGTGCTTTAAGTGCAAGGAGTAGCAGGTGAGAGCTCTGCTGTTTAAAAGAGCTGATGATTTGACAGAAAATATTACTGGGCCAAAGCTGCTTAAAGAAAGCTGGACTTTACTAAGACATTTTCTGAAGGTTAGAGGGTGCACATCCATTTTTTCCCTTGGCACTGCAGCAGCCTCAGCTCAGTTTTCTACCCCAATTACTCTAATCTAGTAAGAAAACACTGTACCAGAGGGTGGTGTGCATGGCTGACTTTGGCTCAGGCTGACATAAATTAATATTGCTTTTGCAACTATAGCAGCATTTATTTGAGGTACACTTTTCTCATATTTATAGACACCAATCCAAATTCCATGGTTGGGAAAGCAGTAGAAAAGGTCAGTACTTGGTAAACTTCAGACTAAGCCACAGGTAGGTGTGTAGTGTGGAAGCAAAGAAGAGTGTACATCATCCTTTCTGCATCCTTCAGCTGTCTTTGTGTGGATCCCATAAGGTCAAAGCAGAACTGTGGTTCTTTAACTTGTAGGAGAATAATGGATACTGTCTCAGTGGCTGCTACTGGCCATCTATAATGGCTTAGAGTCGGCAGGCAGACTTATTCTGCATTGGAGCATTTAGAAGGAGGTAATACCTTGCAGTATGCTGCTTTGCCTGAAGGCTGTAACTTAATTTACATGATGAGGGAGGTATTAGTGCCCTAGCTGTATTTCCTGATCCCCTCAACCCAGCTGAATTATAAGTGTGAAGGGTTTTCAATCTTTTATTTGTAAATATGATCACTTCAGGAAGATGTTGAAGAGGAAACAGCAGGAAGAGAAAATAATGCACAGCCAAGTCAACTTACCTTTAATGTGCAAAACCAGACCTTGTATACGTATTCTTTGTCTGCCATCTCCTGCATTGCATCTTAGAATCATAGAATGGTTAGGGTTGGAAGGGACCTTAAAGATCATTTAGTTTCATCTTGTGCCTTCTGATACCACATCAGCTGAATGAGGACTACAGCTGAGTGATGCTCTGCATTTTAAATGTCTCTGTGCTTCAGTAGAAGGAAAATGGAAGCAAATGGTAGCAGTGCTCAGTTCAGTAGCAACAAATACATTCTCCTGCCTGTTGCTGGCTCAGACTGAGAGCCAGTATTTTCAGCATGGAAACCACAAGTCATGGAAAGGAAGTTTTCAGCTTATGGTTCTTCTCTTCTAAGGATATCTTTATCTTTACTACTTCTTTACTGTATCACAGAGAAAGTATTTTTAGCGGACTTGTCAGGGAAACCAATTCAGAGATTCTATGCAGATTCTTCTGATGTTTCCATTAAATAAAATTCCATCATGGAGAATATAGGAGCAGCAAGAGCTCTTTAAAATCTAATTCATTATTTTGAGATGGTTATATATATGGAAAGAAACTACTTTGCAAAGATTTAGCCCTTCATTTAAATGTAAATTATTTTAGAAGTTATAAATTCCAGATGAAAATAATTAAAATTTTTCTAGATAATAATAAACTTACCCTTCCTCAATGCAAAAGAGCATGTAAAAGTGTTTGCCTAATAAGTTTAAACTCCTGAGATGTGTATGCTCAGCAGCAGCAAATACATCCTGTGACCATGTTGTAAACATCCGCATGCACTTATCTGTGGTGGGGACAGACTTAGACCTCTCCAATGATACCCAGTCTGAGGGGAGAAAATCTTTGCTGTTAACGTAGCTGACCAAAGGATTCAGTGCTCAAGATCTTTTAGTGCTGCTTGAATTCAGGGAAGAGGAAGCAAGGAGGAAAGGTGCTTATTTTCTCCTTCCAGGACCACATTGCTGGCTTTTTGTTTTGACAAAGTGTGTCATAACCAGCCTGTAAATTTTTCCAAAGATAACAAGGTCTCAGATCCAAAATTTTTGGATCTGGAAAAATATTGCCAATTATCTGGCAGTTAACAGACAAGATAGAACTGTGAATTATTATTTTGACTGCAGATTATTATAAAGCATGGCATTGATTTTTACATCCAGATTTAGCTCTGAACCATTGAAGTCTATCTTTGTTTCAGTCTGTGATATTGATGTCACAAGATTCTTTTTATAGGAATATGTTGCTCATTCTTAAGAAAAACAGACATATCCCAGCTTTCAGCACTGCTTTTCTGAACAGTGTCATACAACTTAGAACCATTTAGCTTCAGCACACTCAGACATGCAAATAAAATACATTGGGAGGTGCTATTCTGACAGTTCAATTCCATCAAAACTAGCAGAACCTTGAAAATGTGGGGGTTTTTTATTTTCAGCTTTTTAAGCCACAGAACAATTTAAAACAGGCATGAAATTTTTCAAGTCCCTGTTTCTTTCCTTTAAAGATTGTTCTGCTGGTTTTGTCTCAAGTCAATGTCTAACATGCCTCTCTAAGTGAAAAGGCATTCGGGTCTGGAAATTAGCTCTCAAAGTGTTTTCCTTCAGAATGCTTTTATTATTATCATTATAGTTTCTACAAAGTGAGAGAAAGTGTTTGCAAGTGTTAATTTTACCCCTCTAAAATACTGATCAAGGAATCTTAAATTTTAAAAAAGTATTTTGTCTCAAGTCTATCTGACATTAACCTCAATGGCCCTATTTGGATGCATTGTCTGAAGGGAACTGGAGTTCAGAGTCCTGACACCTCTCATCCTTCATATGTGCAGAGGTCTCTGGCTGGCCTGTGTCTCCTGCAGCATGGCTTGGTTTGCCGCTTCCTCACAGGCTGAAGCAGTGCCTCTCTGGCTCAGTGATGGATGTGTACTGCAGGACAGAAGCTGGGGTCCAAGCAGGCATCACTGTCTATGGAGACCAGCTTAACTACCATAAGTGTCTGGGACGCAGGCCTGATCTAACACAAATATGTCTCTGTACAGATCTGCTGTAAAAATATGAAAGACCTGTAGTTTCTCAGTCACACTGATGTAGCTGAGAACCTGGGCTGCTATGCTTCTGAATCCTTTCACCTGGAGAATGAGTAAATTAAATTAACATTTTTATTTCAGCCATTAAATGCAAGAAAAATATTTTTTTTTCATATAGCAAAATTCCCATTGACCTCCCTGAAGCAAGAATGCACATCTAATGTGTATA
>NW_010304915.1:0-5506 GCF_000700745.2 Antrostomus carolinensis | reverse complement strand
TGCTGAACACTTAAGGTACTTATGTCTCAAAAGGTACAAATTATTTTTATCTTTTACCCTGCATAAAAGCTTGATGTTTGCATATGTTGGTTTCTTCTCTATTCAGAAGCTGTTGTCTCATCAAGATTTTGTAACGGATCTCATATTTGGAAAAATAGAAGTTCTGTTCCCAGGTAGTGTGGCAGCCCATCCATATTCATTGGGACTGATGTTGTTTTCCTTCTTATCTTGTAAATTCACCATTCAGGTGATCAACATCCTGTACTTGGTTTAGTGATTAGTCTTGCTGTGTGTCCTTTCATTCCTCGGGTAGAAATGAATCCTCCCCTGTATCCACCTGTCAGCAGTTGTGTTAAGACACAGGAATTATCATTCTGGGTCAGAGCTGAAGTCCATTTAGGCTTGTATCCTGTCTTTAGGAAGGTACAGTACCAGAAACATCACGGCAATTAACAGGTGTTATTTACCTCCTGTAAAATCTCTCCTGCCCTGGAACATGCAGTTGCTTTACCTTCTACTCTCTTGCTTTTAATTTGTCTTTTTTTTTTTTTTTTTTTTTTAATACTAATATGGTTTTGGCCACAGAACAAAATATGAGAGTAAGAGAGTTTTGCTGTGATACACATTGGTCTTTGAAAATAAATACAGTAACTGCAGTTCTGCTAGCAATGGTCTGCTGGTGGTGTTGGTGATAAGAGGGAGCCAGAGGTGTCAAGGCAGTCTAAATAACATCGTAATTTTCTGTCTAGCAGAAATGTTTTTCTACAAGTGCAACTTAAAAAGCATAGCTATGCAATATCTGCAGTCACAGGGACTTTCTAGAGGTACTAGAGCTGTGCAAGGACAAGGCTTTATTCTGCTGTACTATGCAGTGCTAATGCAAAGGGTGGAAGAAGGGAAAAGAATGGAAGTAGGATCATCTTTTCTCCCTTTGCTTCTCATATGTTGCTGCTCATTTTTTCTACCTACTGTTCCAGCAGATGCCATTTAGATGGTGAGCATCTCATTTTGCTCAACAAAAAATGCAAGCTTTTCTTTCTTTCTTCAGTATCAGTTCTCATGAAAGATACCAGGCAGACAGTTTTAGAAGCTGAAGCTCTCTACCTAGAACAAAAATGTACAACACACACATGAACCACTGTAAGCAACCATGTGCCGCCTGACATGTTGGGGCAAAGGGGAGCTGAGTTTTCATTGCATTAGTTTTCTGTTTCCTGAGCCTTAACTGTTACCAGGATACTTATTGTGGCTTTTGAAGCTCAGCACCCACCATTCAGTAGGAATGGGCTGGAGGCTACTAAATAGGTCTCAGATGACAATTGTACTAGTTTTTTGACCAGAATCAGGGTAGAAGAGCTCATCTGTTTAAACCTATTTAAAAGAGCTTCTATGGAGCTTATAAGCAGAACATTTTTTGGTTTTCTGTTTCCTAGAGGATGTGGCTTAGCTGATCCTGCCTTCTTCTCTGTGAATGTGTTTGTGTGTGTCTGTATGTCCATTTCCTTCCTTCTCTTCCTGGAATAACTTTTGCACCTTGAGGATCCCAGCTATATGCCAAGACAGTCTCAAGATACAAAATTCCTGCAAGGGTCATGATGCTGTGAGTCTGTCTGTGGTGGTTTCTCCCACAGGTAGGACCATGTGGTCCTGCACTCACTCTCCCCCCACCCCCCGATGGGAAGGGAATCACAAGAAAGGGGCACGGATTTGAATGAGGACAGGGACGGCTCACCCACCAATTATGGTCATGGGCAAAACAGACTCAAATTTGGGGAAGAAAAATCAATGTAATTCATTACCATTCACCCGAGTAGTACAGTGAAACTTAACAACCACATCTTAACACACCTTCCCCCAACTCCTCCTTTCTTCCTGGGCTCAAATCACTTTGCTCCCAATTTCTCTACCTTCTCATCCCCAGCGGCACAGGGGACAGGGAATGGAGGTTCAGTCAGTCCACCATTTCCGCTCTTCGCAGCATGGAAGTCCAGGAACAAGATGTTCCAATGCAGGCCTTCAACAGACTCACGGACCTCTTTGGGCACAGCTCCCAGCTCCAGCACGGGGACATCCATAGGCTGCAGATGGGCCTCCAGTCCAGTGCACCTCCTTGTCCAGTGCACCTCCTCACCCCTCAGTTCTGGCATTGAGCGTTTCTAGTGTCTCAATACAGTGACGCTTTCCCTCAGGCCCAGCTTTCTGCTCCAGCGTGGAGTCCTCCATAGCCTACAGGTGGGACTCTGCTCTGCTGTTAAACTTCCTTTGCCTTCTCCTACTCCATGCAGTTGAACTGGGTGGCTGAGGTTCTCTGTCCTCCCACTCCTCCTCCTTCCTCCTGGCAACAAGCTCTCCCTTTGTTTAGGCTGATGGTCGTCTTTTGTTGAGGTCAATGGCCCCTCCTCCAGGTTCTCTCCACCTTCTTCTTTTCAAGACAGCCCTTCCCCTCACAAATATGGATTCACAGAGGTATTTCTCTGGTGCTCACTGGCCCAGCCTGGGCTGGGGGGTTACGCGTTAGAGCTAGGGCAGCTTTCACAAAGCTTTTCACAGGGTAGCCCCTTCCCTCACTACCAAAAACTGTCCCCCCACACATGCAAACCCAATACACCTGTCTGAGAGAGACATCATCAGAGCCCTGCTGAGGAAACAATGTAAGACACAAACCCATAAGAAATGAGGCTTCATTAGTTACTCAGATCATTTAACAGTTTGGGTTTGTATACATCAGTTGGATCCTCCTCTCTGCTTTGATTTACACTATTAGAGGAGTGTCCTTGGTATGTGGCATCACCTTAGTAGTTTACTTCCACCCTTGAAGAGGGTGATTTTCTTTACCCTTGAAGAACTTCGTATGATCCTGAGTGGGGTTCATTTTTTTCCTCCAAGCACTGTTTCCAATATGACAGTCTTGCCTTAAGCATTTTCCTTGTCCTCAGTACTATTTTTTTTTTTCCAAAATTGCTTTAGGTAATAGATTGTGAAGATTGGATCTGAGAATTCTGCAAGTTTTGCATTCTTTTCTGTGTCTGCCACTGATGTCAGAAAAAGCTCTCTTTACACTGTCACTTTATATTCTCCAAAATTAGATTATTACTACTTTATAATGAAACTGGCAGCACTGGTGAGAGGTTTGTGCTTTGTAGTATCATACATACAAGAAGATGAAGCAGATGAAAAAGTGAGGCTAGGACAGTTTGACTACCATAGAACACATACTGTTCTGTTGTACATCTGCTTTACACTACCCAGGTATTTTGTCATTGCTGCCTAGTTAAACAGTGCAGAGCTGAATACTTATGCTTAGAAGTTAGAAGTGGGCTTTCATGTTGCTCATATTTTCACTTCACTATTCATCCAAATGCAATTAGTTCCAGTATTGCTAATACTCATGCTATATTATGGCCCTCTGTGACAACTGCAGTCAGCAAAACTGATGTCTGAATAGCTCCTTAGGGAGGAAACAGATCTAATGCCAGATCCTATGGAAAGATTGATGTTGCAGTAATTAGGACATAAGGGAAGTGTGAAAAAATGATACATTCATTGAGCTGCTACAGGGAAGCAGCAAACAGCATGAATGCACTCTGTGCAAGTTAGCTGTAACTGAGGCATCTGGAAAAGAGATTTAAAAGAAAACATGGTCATGGGACAGAAAAGACAAATGACAAAGAAGAGAGGCACCTCTGCAGCTCTCCCTGTTTATGACACTTGTATAGAATCATAGAATCACAGAATGGTTTGGGTTGGAAAGGACCTTAAAGATCATAGCAGGGACACCTTCCACTAGACCAGGTTGCTCAAAGCCTCATCCAACCTGGCCTTGAACACTTCCAGGGAGGGGGCATCCACAACTTCCTTGGGCAACCTGTTCCAGTGTCTGACCACCCTCACAGGAAAGAATTTCTTCCTAATATCTCATCTAAACCTCCCCTCTTCCAGCTTAAAGCCATTTCCCCTTGTTTTATCATTAGTTGCCCTTATGAAAAGTCCCTCCCCAGCTTTCTTGTAGGCCCCCTTCAGGTACTGGGAGGCCGCTATAAGATCTCCCCAGAGCCTTCTCTTCTCCAGGCTGAACAGCCCCAACTCTCTCAGCCTGTCCTCATAGGAGAGGTGCTCCAGCCCTGGGATCATCCTGGTGGCCTCCTCTGGACTAGTTCTAACTGGTCCATGTCTCTCTTGTGTTGGGGGCTCCAGAACTGTATGCCCTGCCTTGCTGGTTTGCAAAAAGACCAAGATGCCAATTTGAGAGGCAGTATTTGGTTGTTGATGCCTCCCTGTAAAGCTGTGGGGCTTGAGACATAGTGACCATGCTGAGCACCTCAGGATTATGACAGATTTTCCCCTGCCTTGCAACACCATGCTTTTCAAATTAATTTGAGTGCTACTGAATGCAGCATTTACCAGCAAACGCCTCAGGAGAACAGCATTTAGTTTGGTTTGGATTAGTACTGTGAGTAGTCTATGGTTACCTTAAAGGGATGTGCCAAAGCACACCACTGAAGAATCTTTCACATCTCATCACTAAAAATTGCACTAGGAATATGCTTTGCCCTTTCTAATCTGTTTAAACCCAAAAAAAAAAAAAAAAAAAAAAAAAAAAAAAAAAGTAAAATTAAAAAAAAATCTTGTTTCACTTCACAGCATTGTCAAGGTACATTTTCAAAGACACAAAATGCAGTTAAGAGAACAGTTCTACTTAAAGTTGGAGGCAGACAGGGAATCTGTTTCCCCTGTTAGCTTACAAAGACCTCCCATGTGCCTGAATCTCTTGAACTTCCATTTCTATTGTTTTTCTGGTTATTCTAGTGTTATTCGCACATCCCCAGCAGGAAGCATAAATATCAAACACCACATTTATAATAATTTTGGCCCAGTAAACAGGTAACAGTAGTCAATTAGATTTTAGAGAAACTATACATTGGTGTACCATCAGTCACTTATATTATAATCATTATAATTAAATATTATAAAAAATATTGCTTCAACAGGCCAAATTTTTACAACAGTTACGATTTTAACAGTATATGTATTTTGTAAATCAGCTTTGCAAATACAGTTCCTGAAAAATCAGCCCATGTTTTTTTTTTTAATACTTTCTTATATTTGACACTGGTGACATCTTGTGGTAAATTAACTCATGGTAGATAGCACCTGTTCCTTTTGCTGTCGTCGCTTGCAGAGACGTGTTTATTGCTGTGTGATGGAATTCTGCAGTTGATAAAAGTGTAGTGTGTAGCTTCACACTCGTGAGATACTATATATTTAAACAAAATCAAACTAGAGTAAAATTAGTTTAGGTTAGTGGGAAGAAAAGGTCCTGCTAAGAGTCTCATTATACTTTTTTGTTACATTGTGGTGGGTTGACCCTGGCTAGAGGCCAGATGCCCACCAAAGCCCACTCTATCACTCCCCCTTCTCGACTGGGCAGGGGGAGAAAAACGTAACGAAAAGCTCATGAGTGGAGATAAGGACAGTGAGAGATCACTGACCAGTGACTGGCACGGGC
>NW_010304914.1:14631-14882 GCF_000700745.2 Antrostomus carolinensis | reverse complement strand
CAACACACCCCTCCCCAGGGCATCCCGGCCACCTGCCCAGCTGGGGAGCTCCACTCTGCCAAGAGGGACTCGCTCACCCACGGGTGTTCCCTCCTCTCCTGCATGTGTGCAGCTGAGACAATAACCGTGTTCACGCGCGTTTCCAACAAAGCCATAAAGGCAACGGGAGCCACTCACCCTGCACTCTCCACCACCTCCTCCTCCACGACCTCCTCCTCCTCCTCCTCCTCCCCCTTCCGTCACAACCCCCC
>NW_010304914.1:10880-14467 GCF_000700745.2 Antrostomus carolinensis | reverse complement strand
TCCTTCTTCTCTTCCTCCTCCTCCTCCTCCTCCTCCTCCCCTTCCTCCTCCTCTTCCTCCTTCATCATCTCCTTCTCCTCTTCCTCCTCCTCCTTCTTCTCCTCTTCCTCCTCCTCCTTCTTCTCCTCCTCCTCCAGCTTCTCTTCTTCCTCCTCCTCTTTCTCCTTCTTCTCTTCTTCTTCCTCCTCCTCCTCCTTCTTCTCTTCTTCCTCCTCCTCCTCCTCCTTCTCCTCCTCCTCCTCCTCCTCCTTCTCCTTTTCATCTTCCTCTCCTTCCTCCTCCTCCTCAGCAGCAGTCAGATAGCACGACCACAGCCTGGGAAGAAGAAACCCATTAGGTGAAATAAAAAACTTATGTCTGAACCTCACAAGAGTTACACTGCCAGTCTCTACCACCTCTTTGGCTGGAGATGCTCTCCCTCCCTTGTCCAGCCAACATCTTGGCAGGAGGACACGCTCGGGCACACCAGGCATACACTGTTTCACAGCCCATTAGTGTCTGCAGCCCAAAGCGGGTGGGAAGAAGTGCGGGAAGAAGTTTGGGAATGCAAAACCAGAGTCCTTGAGCCTTCAAATTCCCCTTGCGACATGGGGAGAGAATGTGCTTAGGGGGTCACTTGGTGTTGATTTTGACCAAAACCTCACTGTTAATGAAATCCACCCCCCAGGACAGGACACCCTTGCTGCCCACAGCTTCTCAGGCTTGTGGTGCTAAGAGGAAAAAAATCTGAAAAATATTTTTATAACGCATCCAGTGTTTTCTGGCTGAGCAGAAGAGCTCTGCTGAGCAAACATGGCTCTGGGCATCGCTTGTGCCTAGTGCAGTCTAGCATTGACCATGTCAGAGGTGGGGACCGCTGTGCTCACCCTCCCCACACGTGCTCTGGGCTCAGGGAGCATTTTAGAGGGCTCCCAAACCCTTTGGGAGTGTCATGGACCCCTCTCATCCCTCTGCCACAATGCAGCCAGCTCCCAGCTTTGAACATATTGCCCAGCCCTTGGGAGGACCTCAGCAGGGGTGTCTTTTGGAAGATGTAGGATGAATTATATAGAGAAGACTACCGTTTCCAAATGTTGTGACAGTTAGATGTGCAGTTGATGGGAACAAGGTCCAAAGCCTCTTGCCTCAGGGCCAAAATCTACTTAGGGGAAGCCTAAGCAGAGCATCCTTCAGCTGTCCTCTGCAGGGCCATGTGAAGCCTTCGTTAAATTCATGGCTCTGCCACTCAACATCAGAGGGAAAGGCCATTTGGGTCATTCTGATGCCCCCCTCTTTGGAAATGGGCACCTTGGTTGGCCACTGCCAGCTCCACTGCCAGCACTGGCAAGAAGGGATACCCAGGGATGTGCTCCTCCCTTTTCATGGCCACCATGCTGGTGACTGGAGAGTGTGCAGAGCTGCCCCATCAACAGCATCTCCCTTCTTCTACCTGTTTTCTTCTTCCTGAGGTTCCTCCTGTATGGGGGGAAGGGGATGAGCATCTGCCACCAGCTCAGCCTCGCGACCCCAGGCCACCATCTCGCATGTGGCTTCATTAATCCAGCCATCATTGATGTCTTCCAGGACGAGGTCAGTCTCCTCAGGTTCCCCAGGGACAATATGAACTGAAACAGAAACAGGGAATGGGAGGTGATGAAGTGAGAGTAGCACATTTTCAATAGGTAGGGTGAGGGCAGATCCCACATTTTAGCTGCTCAATGCAGAGGTGCTGCCGCATGCCGGGACAGAAGCACCTCTCAGCCTGCACAGATCTGTGCTGCCCCAGTCCCACCACGCTGTGCTGGATGGATGCCTTGGGCACTTTTGCCAGAAGGAAGAAAAAAATTCACTATTTTTGTGCCAAGAGCATCTAAAATCTCTGAAAACTATAACCCTTTGCATACAGATGCCTGTTGGCTTCCCTACGCGTGTAGCATCCTCCACCAGCAGACAATTTGGCCCGTCTCCAGGCCTCATTTTGGCTCTCCCTTGCAAACAGAAGCAGCCATGGGAACAGTCCAAAGCCTGTGAACCCCGAGCGAAATGCTGTGCTAGCACAGCCCCAGGGCCCTGGTTTTGCAGAGCAAGACTCAACCCAGAGCCCACGTTGCCATGCCCCGAGCACCATGCTGCATCTGCTCCAAACGCTTCCCTGGCCACGGCGTAGGAAGCATCCCACACCTCCTGCAATTTCCCAGCATCTCTAAGGTAAAACTCATGGCAGGTTACTGGGGAGGCTGTCAGACCAGCAGCAAAGCAAAGAGCGTGGGTCTGACCCACAACCAGCCCTCTTCATGTCCCAGGGGTACCCACCCCACCACGTCAGGGACACACTGGAGAAACAGAAGGAGGAAGCACATCCGCGTACTGTAAAACCAGTTTATTTTGAGGTCTGCCTGACAACAAAACTTAAATGTCTGCAGCAAAGCTCATAGGAAATGTACAAATTCAACTACAGAAAGGCAGGAAACCCACCCATGGTCGGCTCTGTGCCTTATTTACACACCCCACAGTGCCCACGCTGCCTTTAGCTCCTTCCCTCTAGATTTCCATTCATTCAAACAAGGGACAGCAATCAGTGAGACGGCTTTTAAAACACACCACAATTTTTGCATACATTATATAAAAACAGGGCAAATACTAAGTTGCAGCCTGGTACCGGGGTTTGTTACAAACACACAGGATGGATCTCAGGGTGGTTGCTTGGCTCACAACTCACCATCACGGCTGCCTGCATCATCCTAAAGAGATGCAATGAGATGGTGGAAGACCTTATTGTGGCCTTTCAATATACCAAGGTGGCTTATATGAAACTCTGTAGTGCCAGGACAAGGGGCAATGGTTTTAAACTGAAAGAGGGTTGATTTAGATTGGATGTAAGGGAGAAGTGTTAAGAGTGGTGACACACTGGACCAGGTTGCTCAGAGACGTTGCAGATGCCCCATCCCTGCAGGTGTTCAAGGTCAGGTTGGATGAGGCTTTGAGCAACCTGGTCTAGTGGAAGGTGTCCCTGCTGATGGCAGAGGGGTTGGAACAGATTATCTTTGCAGGTGCCTGCCAACCCAAACCACTCTGTGATTCCAAGATCTGTACTAAAAACCTGGCGTGTAGGGGGGTGTCACCCCACCCAGCCCAGTGTGCCTGTGTTGGCTATGCCTGCCCACGCAGCTCTGGGCTGGGGACAGTCCCTGAGATCCCTTCCCTGCCAGGACACTCCTGCCACTGCAGCTGATGTTGCATCTGAGGAGCTGTGAGCTTTGGGAGAGAGCAGCTGTAGCTGGTGATAAGGAGAGTTTAGGTAAGTTCTCCTATAAGGAGAGCCCAGGCAAAGGCTTTTAACCATTAGCTACGATCTATTTGCCTAGAGACAGACCTCAGCTGCCTGCAAACCAGAGCCCTTTCAACTTGCTGGGAGAAAATCATAGAATCATCGACTGTTGTGAGCTGGGAGGGACCCACAAGGATCATGGAGTCCAACTCCTGTCCCTGCACAGGACAAGCCCAACATTCACACCATGTCCCTGAGGGCCTTGGCCAAATGCTGCTGGAATCTTGTCAGGCTTGGTGCCATGAGCACCTCCCTGGGGAGCCTGTTCCAGTGCTCCACC
>NW_010304914.1:7195-10577 GCF_000700745.2 Antrostomus carolinensis | reverse complement strand
AACTGCCCCCAGTGCTGGAGGTGAGGCCGCCCCAGTGCAGAGCAGAGCGGGACCATCCCCTCCCTGGCCCGGCTCGCAGTGCAGTGCTGGATGCACCCAGGACACGGGTGTCCCTCTTGGCTGCCAGGACACACTCTTGGCTCATGTTCAAGTTGCCATGACCAGAACCCCCAGGTCCCTCTCTGCAGGGCTGATCTCCAGCCTCTCCTTCCCCAGTCTCTGTGTGTGTCCAGGGTTTCCATGTCCCAGGACACGGCAGTTAAAATACTTAGTTAATGGAAGAAAAGCAACAAGAACCTGATGAGAGCTTAAAGAGCTTTATAACATTACATGTTGGAGGCAGAAGTAAATTAAAAGAAGCCTGTGAGCTTCAGCTGGAGGTCTCAGGGGTGAATATTCGGATGCTGGGGTGGGGTTGAGAGGGCCAGGAATGCTGGGAGGCTGCAGCAACAGGCTTTCTGCCTCCGGGGTGTCCTGAGTGATACTTTTCTACCCTCCTATAAATTATAGTTCCTGTCTCATAGACATTATCCTGAAAAACCAATAGCTCCAGTTCCCAGAGCCAAAAAGGAGCCGGGAGGGGACAGCCCTGGGACTGGGGACACGCAGCCAGCATCCCTGCACCAGCCTCGGGTCCCCCGCCACCCCGGCTGGGAAGGAGCTAGAGACCACTTGCAGATCCCCCTTTGCTTTTTCTCCCCAGCTGTGCTTTCTCCTTGGGTTGGTCTCGTTTGGTTGTGGGAAGGGCTGGCTCGCCACGGTCTTCGTTTTCCATTTGTTTCAGAGGCGCTAAGCCCCTTTGCTCCCTGAAACAAAAGGAGAAGGAAAACATTAATGAGCGTGCTGGCAGTTTGGTGCCAGGGCAGATCTCTCGCTCGACATGAATGCTCCCTTCCTTGGGCAGATTAAGTGACCTTGAGACGCCTCAAGGCACCAAAGCGAGCTGTAACGCAAGCCAGCCGCACACAAAGCCTGTGGCTGCCCTGCACGTGCCACAGCATCCCACTGGCTTTGACTCTTTCCAAGGTGCACAGCAGTGCTCAGGTCTCCAGTTTGTTACAAACACACAGAGAAATACCTTCCTGCAGGATTTCCCCCTCCAAGATCCTGCCAAGTGGCTGCTGGCTTAGTGGGAGCAACCTCCCAGCGTGTCCCTGGAGGGATGCACAGCCTCTGCGTGCTGCGGCAGGTCCCCGCTCCCATCAGCAGCTCCCATGGACCAAGCAACCACTCTTTCTTAGGAATGGTGCTTGCACAGAGCTGTGTGACACCTCCCCTGCCTGGTCCAGCCATGGCTTGAGCCCTGGGACAGTCTGTCCAGAGAGGGTGTGGAGTCTCCATCTCTGGAGATGTTCCAAACCCACCTGGACACTTTCCTGTGCAACCTGCTCGAGGTGACCCTGCTTTGGCAGGGTGGTTGGACTGGATGATCTCCTGAGGTCCTTTCTAACCCCACCATTCTGTGATTCTGGGATTCTGGTCAGGCTCCCTGTTTTGTTCAGCATCCCATGTGGATAGCATAGGGACTAAGCCCAGCTGCCTGCAGAGCCAGTGCTTGTTCCCCTCCACAGGCAGGCAAGCAGTGGTGTGAACCCCACAATGTTTTCCTACAACCATGCAGACTCACATCTAACACATATAATCCCAGGATTTTGTTTTCCTCAAGTACCTCCATAGACATCTCACACCAGGCTCAGCAAACCCTCTCCAGCTCAGCAGCAAAGATGGCAAAGCAGGTGATGAACGCGGCAGGTTTGAATTCCCTTGTAATCCTTTGATCAATTCCCACCAGATTCACAAACATCCCCCAGCACAGCTCGAGGACGGACCTTGATATCAGCACTAACCTCGAAACCTGGGACCTGAGGATGTGGGATGCTGCACTCAGAGAGACTCCCATGACCTGAGTTTTACCAAGCCCATGCCACAACCCTGGATCTGCTCCTGCTTCTCAAGCAGCAACAGCCTCTCCTGGCTTCCCTGGGGGATTTCAGGGGCTCCCCAGCTGGCACCCATGGCAGACGGGGGGATAAAACCCACCAGTGGCCTCTCTTCCCAATAACCACTTTCTGACCCCAGCAAGGTAACCAGCACAGTGAGATGGAGCAACCACTTACTTTCTTCCACAGGACTCAAGGTTGCTGCGGCCACTCCCTGGCAGGAGGAAAAGGGACATGTGAGATATTGCTCATTTTCAGTAAACCGAAAATTTTACCCTAAATGCCCCGCTTTCAGTAAATGTGTCCCTTTTACCCTAAATAACCCATGTGATTTCTTGGGGCACGTTGGATGGCTTGGCCACGGGCAAGCACCCCCCCAGTCAGAAATGCCAGGAGCACATCAGCAAGCTCACCTGGGTGTAAGGGAAGGAAAGGAGAGTGTGAAAACCTGCTGCTGCTGCTTCTCCTTAGAGCTGGACTATACCCGGGTGAGATGCCAGGGCTTGGGCACCACCCGGTGACACACAGAAAGGCAAAGAAACGGCAAAGAAAACACGCGCCGTGGGCTCTCTCACTGCTGAGAGGCCAAATCCTGGTTTTCATCAGCTAAGTAGGTCCTGGGATTTGTTTTTTCAAAGGAGCTGAGTGACAGCCCAAACCACAGCAGGTGCCAGCACTGATCTGGTGGCATCTGCATGGCGGGGGACACCCTCCCTGCTGGGGACATGGCATTCAAGCACCCTTTGCCTATCCAGCAGACAGCATACCTGCGCATCCTGCTTCTCCCTGGTCACCGGCTGCGGCATCACCTTCTCCAGCCCCTGGACCAACCAGGCAAACATCCTGATGACCAGAAACCACTGTTGGATCCAGTTGCCAGAGCATCTGCTCCCACAGCAGGCACCCATCTGGCCACCGTACCCATGCAGAAGTTGCTATCACAGTTACCTGTTGCCATCCCCAGGTGGGGGCTGAGGGACGACAGTGGCCACTGGCTCTGGTTGCACCTCGGCTGGTGCTGGCTCCACTGCTTCCTGGGTGCTCTGAGCAGCTGCAGCTCTGCTTTTTGCCTTTTTCCGGGTTTTAGTCCCTTTTGTGTCTGCTCAGGTTTATTGGGAAGGAGAAGGGGCAATGCAGTGGTCATCTTATGAATTGTTGGGGAAGGGGAGCAAGTGAAGAAGGGTCACCTCCCACCCAGGGACAGGCTTGGGGGACCTCCCTGACAGCTTTTCCCCCAAGGACCCAGCCTGGGACGAGGACATGGATGGGTGACACACATGGTGTAAGTGGAGTGCTGTGATGCCAGGACCCAGTGTGCCAACCCCTCTTGGCACAGCCAGTACCCCAGGGCACAGGGTTGGAGGGCAGCCCCAGCGCTGATCCCTGCCCATGGCTGGGTTCCTGGAGGCAGAGTGTCCCCTCTGAAAGGGCCACCCAGGGAA
>NW_010304914.1:1874-7135 GCF_000700745.2 Antrostomus carolinensis | reverse complement strand
GGCTGCAGAGGGACAGAGGGATGGATGGACATGGCAAATCACTGTCTGCGGCCCCACATCACCCTGGGTGGGCACGTCCCTCACCCCAAGGGGACCCACATGCACAGCCCCACACAGCCTCCACTGTGGTTTCAGCCCCATTTCCTTGACAAGGACCATTAAACCCAGAGCCTGGTGTTGCTGGCACCAGGGAGCCCCGAATGGAGGGTCCCCCAATGTGCAGCCAGGGAGGGGAGCACCAGGATGGCACCCTGAGGTCTCTCTTTTGCTCTGCTGAATTCCCCTGGGGTTTTCCTCTCCAAGGTCACAGTCAAGGCAGGATGACAGGGAGCCCACTCTGCTGTCACCTCTGACCAGTAGCCCCCCGGTCTCCCCGAGCTGGTTGGTGCTCACCTCTGGCTTTTTCGGCATCTCTGGCTGTGGCACAATCCTCTCAAAGCCCTGCACCAGCCAGCTGAGCACCCGCGCTCCCGCCCTGCGAGGAGAGCATGCCATGGTTGGGGGGCTCATCCTGCACCCCTCCTGCCCTCCCGCTTCCCCTGCCAGCTTCCCCGGGAACCCACCACTCCTCCGTGCCGGTGTCTGAGCTGGCCTCCAGCTCACAGCCATCCAGTTCCTCCTCGGTTATCTCTGCAAGGAGAGCAGTGCCATGTGGATGGGGGAGAGCCAGGACCTGCGCTGCTGCAAGCTCCTGGTCCCACCATCAGCCGGCTCAAGGGGCAATAGTGCCAGCATCACTGACCGGGAAAGTGGGATGTGGGATGCAGGAGTCCCAGAAAGGCCCCTGGCTCTCCTTACCCAGAGCTTCTTCTTCCTCATCCTCGTCGATCTGGACCTCTGTCTGAAAAGCCAAACAGACCATCACCCACCTGAGGGGGTGATGAGGGGGACTCATCCTGCCTGGCGGGGAGGGAAGCCTGCCCTTTCCCCAGGGATGGGTGAAGGCAGAAGCCTACGTAGGGCAGGGTTCCTGCTCCCAGTGAGCGCTGGGAGAATGAGAGGAAGGAAAAGAAAAGAAGAAAAGGTAAAAAGAACTAGAAGCCTAAATAGGCCAGAATGTTGCCCAGATCTGTCACCTACCTGTTCAGGAATGTCGATGCTCATCTCAAAGCTCTTCCCAAGCCCCTGCTGCATCCCTGGGGCCGGGACCGGCTGGGGAATCACCTTCTCCAACCCCTGGGAGAGCCAGGAGAACACACTGCTCCCCATGCTGCCAGGGAAAGGAGTGAGTCAGGCTGGGACCCCCCATCCCAGCCATGCAACCCACAACCGAAAGCAAAAACCCAAGCAAACTGTATTGCAGGCTGGAGGGTGCAAAAACCATACCTCTCAAACACAGAGCTTGGTTCCTCAGGGACTGCAGCTCCTGCCTTTTTTTCCACTTCTTCATGGCAGCAGGAAATAAAAAGAAAGCTCCCATCACGGCTCTGCTGGCCCCCAGCGTGCAGAGCAGGAGGGGCACCAGCTGGAAAAGGAACACGGATCTGCCACCCAGGCCGGCACATCTCCCCCACCGTGGGGTCTCACCTTCAGCGCGTGCATGGTCAGCAGCATCCCCGGAGCCACCGGCCTTTACCGTCGGGGCCTTCAAGGTAAAAGGCAGAAGGTGTCAGAAAGTGAGGTGCACTGGGCTGTGTCCCCCGCTCAAAGGTGGCTGCAAACTCCAGGGACTCTCCATCCTTCCTGCTGCTTCACAGCAGCTCAGAGTGGGGATGCATCCGGTCCCCAGCCCTCCTGGGAATGCTGTGGAGCATCCCTGGGAGCTGCAGTGCTGGGGCTGGATGCAGAGGCACCAGGCCTCTCTACATGGGGTCCCCAGTACCCCCCAAGCTGGTTCCCCACTTACCTTAACTGGTTCCGGGTCCTGCACTGGTGCCGGGGGGGTCTCCTCCGTCAGCTGGGGCGCTGGGGGCTGGGGAACCACCCGCTCGATCCAGCCCAGCATCCCTCCACCTGCGGGTAGTGAGGAGGGGTCTCCAGCTGGTGAGAGGCCAGCAGCAGCGGTGCACACTCCCCGGGGAATCCCGGGAGCACCAGCTGCTCACACTGTCCCCAGGGAACCCAAAAAAGGTCCTTGTTGTCCTTCCTTTTCCACAGCCTGCTTGGGAAATGCGGCACTGCAGCACAGCCAGACCAAACCCGGCTCAACCCCCGACCCCTCACTGTTATTGGAAGCAAACTACACCCTCTATTTTAAGCTTGTAGGCTCAGTCAAACTTACTTTTCCTAAATATAACAGCTCATATAGAGGGATTTTTTGCACAACCCTCCACATGTAGGGTCACACAAGGACAAGCGCTGGTGAAGCCATAGCAGATAGATCACAGAAACTGTGTCCTCATTCCTCCCCCTCATTTTTCATTCAAAGGATGAAAAACAACAGTAATTTGAGCAGAATTTGTTTATGAATAAGTTCATGTCTCAACACACGTATCAACTCGTTCTGCTCCATGGAAACAATTCTTCTCCATCACCTTTCAGCCATGGCCCAGGGCCATGGTGGTTGCTGGGGCAGGCACCTGCCAGGGCTCTGGGGAGGGCAGCAAAGGCAGCCAGTGCTGACTCGCTGGGGCTGCCAAGATGTTGACCGGGTAGGGAAAAATAAGACGTTGCAGAGCAGGGGTTCAGCTGTTCAAACACTGTTTGCTCGGTCTTTTTGGGTCCCCCCCACCCCTTCTCGGTGCGACTCCAGGCTGGGATGCAGCAGCAGTGAGCTGAGCGATGCTCATATTCCCATGCTTGGGTACAGGACAAGGGCTGGAGGCTCTCACCCAGCTCAAACTAAGGATGTCTTCTGCTGCTGCCCTTCCAAAGAGCCCCATTCTGCCCAAAACGCCCCTCCAGAAGACACCCTGCTCTGCTCAATGAGGGGTTCAGGACCAACTTGGGCAGCCCCCACACTGCTGCTTGCAGGAGACACCTGTGAAGGGCAAGAGAAAGCAGATCCCTGAGCTCCATCCAGCCCAGCCAGGAGACTGCACTGGAGCTTTGATCCCGGGTCAACACCTGGCCCCAGCACAGCAGGTTATGCGCCGGAAGCCGCTCAGCACCCCTCAGCATTAACCCCTCACTCAGCTTTCAGGCACGCAGAACATCTCCAGATCCTTTGAGGTGCTTCATCAGAGGCTGCCCAAACTCTGGCATCTTAAATCTTATGAGCCAAGGTTCCCAAGCAGGGTGACGTGCATCCTCGGCTCTTTGCTTGCCCCCACCTCGTGCAAACCCAGGAGCTGGGTCTGGATGCGGCTGAAGCATCACCCCACGTGGCACCTCCAGCCCCTGGCTCACCATGGGCAGCTCAGCCCTCCCAGAGACCCTCACATCCTCACAGCAGGACAAGGGTGGCTGTAAAACACCTCCCAGGAGGCCTGATGACCAGAAACCAATTACAAAATTGCCTTTTACCTCCCACTGCGTACCAGGGATTAAGGAGCTGTGAAAGCCCCAGGAACAGCAAGGAAAACGCATCGGCACCGTGCGGCACAGCAGCATTTCCATCATGCTTCAGGACCTTCCCAGGTCCCAAAGAAGCCCAGGGCCAACGTACACCCTTGAGCCCAAACAAGCCTAGAGAAAGCCCCTTAGGGCTGGAGCAAGCCCCCCGTGACGACCGGGGGGCTCCTCCTCCCTCGACATGAACTTGCCCAGCTGTAAAAGCCTGAAGCTTAAGCCTGTCCTTGGCCTGGGAAAGAAAGCAGGGGGCTGGGGCCGTTCCTCTGGCACAGCTGAACTAGAGACGGGCAGAAACATTTGTGGATCCCCAAAAGACCCCATTGCTGGAAGAAATAGGAATAAGCAGCCAAGATTTGTGGGCAGACAGGTGCTGTGTTGCAGGGACCCGCCGGGTGCTTTGTTGCGGGGCCTGCCCAGTCCCACCCCCTGCCGTGCCAGCTCTGTGGGGCTCATGCCAGCTGGTGAAGGGGCCCAGTCTCTGAGAGCAAGAAGTGGGGTGCAGACCCACCATCCCCATTCAGAGCAGGGAGCACCAAGGCCTTTCCCTCCTCTCCAGCATCAGATCAAACCCTTCCACATTACCCAGCTGCATCACCCTTGCAGGAACACTCCCCATGGACCTGCACCCCTGCCGCAGCTCATCCTCCAGCTCCATTTCGGAGCATTAAACCCCCTCACAATATGTGGAGATGGCCCCACGGAAACTCCAGCCGCACCCCTCGACTCCATCGCTGCCACTTACCCCCGCACGCTCACAGCCGCCTCCCCAGGAAGGCACCCCTGGGATGTGCGGGCTCCCTCAGCCCCTGCAGCTCACCACTGACCCTCCAAACCCACCCCAATCCGCTCAGGGCTCTGCAGGGATTAGCCCAGCGCTACCTGCAAATGGGATTACTGGCACCCAGCTGTCCTGAACGCCCTGGCTCCCAGCAGCCAGCCCAGTTTTGGTGTAGAATAGTGCGAAGAAAACCCCCAAATCAAGCAGGTTTGAGCATCTTCAAAGTCCCTGGAGCCACCAAAGCTCTCCCAGGCACTCGCCGGCTGGGTGGAGCCCAGCAGCGCGGTGGGGAAGGCTGTCTTGCCCAGGCGCAGGTGGGTGCAGGGCCGAGCAGCAATGGGGCCGCTGAAAGCCCGTGGGGCGATGCGAGGGTGATGTGCTGATGGTGACGTGCCTGAGGCTGCTCTGCCTGTGGCTCTACTCCGACCTCGGGGGATCTGGGGCCGAAGGCAGCAAATCTGTGCCAGGCTGAGCTGAGCCTCCCCTTGCTGAGTCTGCCAATTGCTGCTTGATCCGTTTAGCTCCAGCCCTGCACGACTGTCAGCCTTTCCCATCGCCCCTAATCTCAGCCGCGGTCACACCCCAGAATCCTGGTACTGGCACGGCTTCGCTGCTCGATGTCCAGCCTCAGCTTCTGTCTTCGGCCAGAGCCCCCCGGCCTGATTCCTCCTTCCCCCGCCCCACAAGGGCACCCAGCCCGGCGAGCAACAAGTACCCATCCTGCCTGGCCTCAGCCCAGCACCTCTGCAGCTTTGATTCACAGCTAGGGAAACTGAGGCACGGAGCAACAGTCTCCCAAACTGCATGCTGCTCCCCACCCGCTGGCCCCAGGGAAGCCTTGGTAGGCATCGTTGTGTTTCTGAGATATTGTTCACTCTGAAGTGGACTAACGGCTGCCTACAGCTCCGCATTGGCCTCTGATTTTAATGGCAGAAACACGAGTCCAAGGTGCTTGCCACACTCTCCCAGGCCCCACAGCTACCAAAGCCATTACCCAGCCTCAGCCCTCCCCACTTTGCTCCCCACAAGT
>NW_010304914.1:0-1840 GCF_000700745.2 Antrostomus carolinensis | reverse complement strand
GCAAGCCTTCCGTGGTGGCCAGGAAAAGAGCTCATGGCTCCCACCCCAGGCCAGGCACATCTGATTGTCCCAGTTTCCCCTTCCTTGGGGTGGGCTCAGATCCCCAGCCCACGGCTGGCACAGCACCTGCTCACAAACCTCCAGTCCCCACAGCGCTCTGGGATCAGGGTCACCCTCACATGTCCCTTCACCTCCCCAGCTGCTCATGCTGCCTCCAGCACAGCCCCTGGCCCCGGTGCCAAGGTGCGAGCAAGGCAAGCTGCGTCCCCAAACACACTGAAGCCCCATATGCACTTGCCATCATCACACAGAGTGGAAGGGCCACCGATGCTTCTCCCCTGGCCCAGCCTGTCCCGGGAAGCAGGATGAGCCTGGAGATGGCCACCACCATCACCAGCTCAGGGGGTGCCGAGTGTTGGGGCAGGAGGTGCCCCAAATGCGCATCTCCACGCAGGGGGGCAAACCCTCTGCTCCCCACTGGGGACAGATGCTGACCCCTGCACCAGGGCTGGGGCTGGCAGGGGAGCCTCAGCTCTGAAAGCAGGACATGGGGGTTGCTGTTGCACTGCCTTGAAAACCCTGGATCACCATGAAAAACCAGCCCTGTGAAGGGAGCAAGATGCAGTGGGTCCAGCAGCCCCATGTGCAAGCTCCTGGGGAGCAGCAATGGCTCCTGGACAGGAGCACTGTTAAATCAACTTGCTGCCTCTGCAGCAGGGTCAGTGGTGGAAGCAGGTCCAAATCCTGCACAGTTTGGCCAAGGTGCTACCTCACAGGAGGCTGCCCAGGTCCCACCTGAGAAGACAGCACTGCCAGAAAGAGCAAAGCGACACAGACAATTTAAAATGGACTTTTGCAGGCTCGCAGTCATGAAATCCTGCAGCAAGGGGTTCTAAAAAAGCAGCATCTGCTGATGACTATACCTGTCTCTCCTCCCAGGACACTCTGAAGATACATCATTTTCGAGCCAGACCTGCCAACAAAGGTCTTTGATTTATTTCTGCAAGTAAATGTCCAGGAGGAACCCCAGGGAGGAAGGGGAAGGTTCAGCTCCTCACCTGGATGATGCTGCCAGCACTCCTGACACGCTTGCTGGAGAACTACTTTCCATCCAATTCTGCTGTCCCTTGGTTACCATCCCTAGCTTTTACGTTTGTGGGGTAAGGCAGGAGGGATCGGTGATGATACCTGTGCAGAAAACAGCTGCCAAGTAGGTAAGATCTTCTGGAAAAGCAACCAGACCTTAAGGGGCTCTTAATAAGGTGCCGAGAGGATGCTGCTCCCACCAACTGCTCCTGGCGATGGAGGAGCCTGGGGCTCCGGCATGTGCAGAAATTATACAGCTTTGCTGTGATTTAGGGAAATCAAAGACGAGAAAGTAAAAGCCTGTGCAAAGCACGGGAGGTGTCGAGGCAGTTTGCTTCCTGCCCTGAGGATATGGAGTATTTCCTCAAACCGCAAAGTTCAAACATGGGCACAGTTTCAGACTATCAGCTGCAATTTAACTTTTCATCTTCTCATGGGAATCATCCAGCCAGGAATAAGAAATTAGGGCATCTGGGAAAGGTATCGTCCTTCTGGCACCGGGCACCATCCTGCTTGGTGGCACAAACGCCCTCCCAGAGCTCAGCACAGCTGCCACAGAGGGACCAATGACCCCACATGAGCATCAGCAGAGGAAGAGGGTCCACAGGGAAATCCGAGAAGAGTTGCGTGTGGGCGGCTTCCACAGAGCACAACGTGCATCCTTCTGCCTCCTAAACACGTGCTCCTTTGCAGCAGGCAGAGAACCCTGCTCGCCTCTGCCTCGACCTTCACAGGCTTGAGAGGTGGGCCTGTG
>NW_010304912.1:0-2275 GCF_000700745.2 Antrostomus carolinensis | reverse complement strand
AATAAAGACTCTTAGGTCACTTTGGTCCCCATGGTGTTGGTGGCAGCGAGGAGGGGGGGACACAGGCCGAGCGGTGGCCCCCGGCGCCCGCATCACCGCGGCGGGATGGCCAGCGTTGCGCCACCAGCTCGTTAGGGACGGGATGTCCCCACGGAGGTGACGCAGTCACTGGGGCTGCCCCACGGCCGGGTTCGGCCTCTTCCCGGATTTGGTGCTGGTGGTGGTGGCACCTCCTGCCCGGCACGACCCCAACTGCCACCGGCACCGCACGGCGTGTCACCGCCTGGTGTGACACCGCACGGCACGGTGGGGACAGGGCACCTGGGACTGTGGGGACGGGGGGCATGGGACTGGGGGGATGGCACATGGGACCTTGGGGACAGGGCAGGTGGGACCTTGGGGACAGGGCACATGGGACCTCGGGGACAGGGCACATGGGCACAGCAAGGGACAGGGCACAGGGGACTGTGGGGATGTGGCACACGGGACCATGGGGACAGGGCAGGTGGGACCTTGGGGACAGGGCACACAGGCACAGTGGGGACAGGACACATGGGTCTATGGGGACAGGACACATGAGGACCATGGGGACCATGGGGACAGGGCACATGGGACCATGGGGACAAGGGTCACGGGTCTACAGGGATCATGGGGACAAGGCACAAGGGACTTTGGGGACAGGGCAGGAAGGACCATGAGGACGTGGCACACAGGGACCTTGGGGACAGGGCACGTGGGCACAGCAAGGGACAGGGCACAGGGGACCGTGGGGACAAGGTACATGGGATTGTGGGGACATGGCATGTGGGACCTTGGGGACAAGTGCCATGGGTCTGTGGGGATGGGGCACACGGGGACCATGGGGACAGGGCAGGTGGAACCTTGGGGACAGGGCACACGGGCACAGCAAGGGACAGGACACATGGGTCTATGGGGACAGGACACATGGAACCATGGGGACAAGGGTCACGGGTCTACAGGGATCGTGGGGACAGGGCACATGGGGACCATGGGGACAAGGTACATGGGATTGTGGGGACATGGCATGTGGGACCTTGGGGACAAGTGCCATGGGTCTATGGGGATGGGACACACAGGAACCTTGGGGACATGGCATGTGGGACCTTGGGGACAAGTGCCATGGGTCTGTGGGGATGGGGCACACGGGGACCATGGGGACAGGGCAGGTGGAACCTTGGGGACAGGGCACACGGGCACAGCAAGGGACAGGACACATGGGTCTATGGGGACAGGACACATGGAACCATGGGGACAAGGGTCACGGGTCTACAGGGATCGTGGGGACAGGGCACATGGGGACCATGGGGACAAGGTACATGGGATTGTGGGGACATGGCATGTGGGACCTTGGGGACAAGTGCCATGGGTCTGTGGGGATGGGGCACACAGGGACCATGGGGACAGGGCAGGTGGGACCTTGGGGACAGGACACACAGGCACAGTGGGGACAGGGCACATGAGGACCATGGGGACAAGGGTCACAGGTCTACAGGGATCATGGGGACAAGGCACAAGGGACCTTGGGGACAGGGCAGGTGGGACCTGGGGGACAGGGCACATGGGACCGTGGGGACAAGGTACATGGGATCGGGACATCACAGGGGACACAGCTCATGGACACCCCAGGGACAGAGCACAGGGGACACCGCAGTGTCTTGGGGACAGGGCACAGTGTCACAGCAGGGACCATCCACAGGGACAGGGGTGGTAGGGGGCACCACGGGGATGTGTCACAGGGGATCCCAGTGAGGGGACACGAGGGACAGAGGGACCAGGTGACATTTCCCCACCACTCCGTGTCCCTGTCACCCGTCCCCCCTGTGGTGCCAGCGCCCGCCCAGCCCAACACTCCTGCACAATTACCAGGGCGGGGTCTGTCCCGCCCCACCCTGCCCCACCCTATAAGAGCCACTGTCACCTGGAGGGGACACCCACAGCCCAGGGGACACGGGACGGGGTTTGGGAAGCTGACAGGTACCGCTGGGGACGGGGACAAACCAGGTAGGTGACAACTTTAGGGCGTTCACTCTGGAGCCTACTGATAACCCAGAGCCTATTGGCAACTGACAGGTCAAGGTGTGTTGGCAGGGGGACGCCCCACCCATGTCACCTGTGTCACCCATGCGCTGTCCCCTCTCTCGTGCAGGCTCGGCCATGTCCCACACCTCCAGAGCTGCCTTCAGGTGAGCGGTGACAGGGTGGGGACAGGGCTGTCCCTCCCCTCCTACCCAGGGCCTGAGTCACCCAGCGTGGC
>NW_010304911.1:2811-4624 GCF_000700745.2 Antrostomus carolinensis | reverse complement strand
GGAGAGCTGGGTCCTGACCTGGGAGAGGGAGGAGGATGGCAGAGCCCTTCTGCAAGGGCAGGTTGTTTGGGGACTTACCTGCTGTTTCTGTTTCTCTCTGCTCTAAGATCTTTTCTGAGAACTAACACTTGCTTTGGTGCCTTTTCCCTCTCGGAAGGTGCAAGTCCCTGCAGACCACAGAACGTGCTGGTCACACACCTCGATGGGTGAAGAGTTCATCTTTCCTGTTACCTGCTCTCTAGGTTCCAGAAGTACAGGGGACTGAAGAGTTTCCGGACTTCTCCGTGGGACCCCAAAGAGAATCTCCCAAGGGATTATGCCAGGATTTTCCAGTTCCAGGACTTTTCCCGAACCAGGAAGCACATCTTCCGGCAAATAGAGAAAGAGGAGACTGAAGGAGCCTCGGTACCTCCCTTTTCTGTTGCTGATCTCTTCCCCTTCTGTGTTCCCTTGCTCCTGGTAGGAAAGGCTTGTCAGGGAGGTGGCTGGGTAGATCTTTTCAGCCAGATGGTTCTTAGCATGAAGCCATGAGTTCAGATGATATTCTCCTGGATTCCCTCTCTAACCCAGGCACGTGTTACTTCTGGCACTTTGCTGTTGAGAGAAGTATTCACAGTTGATCCTCCCTTGGCAGGTTGGCTGGTACGTGACCCTTCATGTCTGCAATGTTCCTGTCTCAGTGATGGAGAGCTTCAAAGAAGGGAAGCCCCTAGTCCTGTTCTCGCTGCTTCCCCACGAACAAAAGGTGACTTGAGTGTGACCCTGATGATAACCTTGTAGGTGTGCAGCTCCCTTGTCTGATTCCCTCAGGCTGCATGGGTTGGAGAGGTTCTGGCTGCAGAGGGTTTGGGTTGAAATCTCCCTGCGTTGTTCACATTTCAAAGTAGGACTTTCCCTTTGGTCAGAGCAGGCTGAAGCTGCCAGGGGTGTTCAGGATCAGGTGTCTGAGCCTGGCTGGGGTGTCTGCAATGCCCTGTTGCTTTCTGCTCTGGTCACCATCGTTTGCCAGCTGTGCTGTCAGCCCCTCACAGTGCTTCTCCCTCTCTTGCAGATGTCTGTGTTGAATTTCCTGGTGCGTCGGCATCCGAGCAACAGCGAGCCAGTGAGAGCAAAAGAGGAGCTGATCTTTCACTGTGGGTTCAGGCGCTTCCGAGCGTCCCCCCTGTTCTCCCAGCACACCTCAGGTTTGTGAGGGACCCGTGGGGTGGGCATGGATGTGCCAGGAGGTGGGGCTGGGCTTTCTAGGGCAGGAAGCCTGTGATGTCTTAGCCGTGGTGTCTGAACCTGGCTGAAGGACTCTTGTGAAGACTCACTCCTAGGCTCTGAGGCTTCCAGGGGAGGTAATAAATACTAGGGAATAAGAGAGCTTGGGCAAAGTGGTAGCTCAGAGGATCCCATTCATTCCCAGATACTCTGTGCCAGCAGAGGAGGGGTGTTTGTCACCTGTTTTCCTAAAGCACAGAGTCTGTTTGCCAGGGAAAAATGGGCTTCATGGTGTTTCCCAGAGCTCTGAGGATGGATGGCTGTTGGCCTGAACTTTGCTCTTCTGCCCTAGCTGATAAGCACAAGCTGGAGCGTTTCCTGCGCCCGGATACTGCCCTGGTGGTGACTGTTTACGCTCCCATCACTTTCCCTCCTGCCTCAGTGCTTCTTTTTAAACAGAGAAGTAATGGTAAGTTATGAAATGCATTTCCATCCCCAATATCATGGGCACCTTTTTCTGTCCCTGCTGTAGGGTTGTTCTGGGCCTGGAACCATTTGGGGAAGGGGGTTTTGGTGAGGGAGGAGGTGATGGAGGCACTTTCTGTGCAGT
>NW_010304911.1:375-2783 GCF_000700745.2 Antrostomus carolinensis | reverse complement strand
GGAATGCATGACCTCATTGCCACGGGTTCTCTGCTTTCCGTGGACCCCGACAGGATCGTCATCAAGCGGCTGGTGCTCAGTGGCCATCCTTTCAAGATCTTTACCAAGATGGCTGTTGTGCGATACATGTTCTTTAACAGAGGTACAGCCCGTCTGTGTGTGGTGGGATGAGGGGATGTGGGAAGCAGAACTCCTGCCCCTGCAGGAGTGGTTGTGTTGGTGCAGCAAAGCCTGTTTTTTACCTGCCTTTTGTGTTTTCATCTCCAGAGGATGTGATGTGGTTTAAGCCAGTGGAGCTGAGGACAAAGTGGGGTCGTAGAGGACACATCAAGGAGCCATTAGGTAGGTTTAGTTGTGTATTTATCTCTTTGATACTGGGCAGGATGTGATCCTCCTGGGCAGGAGAGACAGCTAATGGCCTCTTCTGCATCCTGCCTAGGGACCCATGGTCACATGAAGTGCCACTTTGATGGACAGCTGAAGTCTCAGGACACGGTGTTAACCTCTACAAGCGTGTTTTTCCTAAATGGACTTATGACCCCCATGTTCCAGAGCCCGTGCCGTGGGTGAGGAGCGAGAGCGCGCTGCCGGTGCAGGAGGTGGAAATGGAGTAAGTCTCCAGCGTGGCTAATGCAGTTAGTGCCTTGGCTCCCCAAATGCTGTTCTCAGCCTGTGCACAGCGAGGACAGCGCTGATGTCTTGGATGTATCACTGCTGGGGGTGGCTGTCTCACCAGCTGCTGCTCAGGTACCAGCTACAGCTATTTATTTTGATGGAAAATGTTTTAAAAAACCAGATCTAAGTGCCTGTGTCTTGGTGGTGGCTGGCTGTGGAGGTCAGATGGGAGGCTGTCTGCATCCCTTGGCCCACTGGGGCTGTTGTCTTTCTCTCCTGCCCTGCCACAGTGGTGGGTGTGGGGATTTTGCTGTATCAAGGCCAGGAGTTTGCTGGAAGTTATTGCTGATGCTGAGAAAGGAAGGTGAAGTAGCAGGTGGGGGGAGTGACTGAGCACAGCTTACTGCAGGCCTGTCCCAGAGCAGGGCAGCTGGGGAGGGGAGAACAGGCAGCATTTTGCTTCCAGGCTCCCTGTAGAGACCAACACCAGCTTCCCTTATCCCTCCACAAAAACTTTCAGACATTTGGGGTTGCTAATCTGTTTTTAGTAACGTGCAAACCAGACCCTACAAATTCAGAGTGAGGTTTCTGCTGCTTGAGACACCACTCTGTTCTCATTCAGCTTTCCCAGGGAGGTCTGTGAGCCAGGTCAGGGAGTTCAGGTCCACGTTTCCCCCGCACAGCACGATGCAAACGTTCTCCACGTCCCGGGGGACTGCCTGGAACTGCTCTGAGAGCACAGCTGCCACTCCCACACCCGCTGTTGGCTCAATCAGCAGCTTCATCCTCTCCCACACCAGCCGTGTGGCTCGCTGTCGGGACAAGATCAGCAGCTGTCATCCCGGCAGCAAGTCCAGGCTGCTCCAGGGCTGGGGAGGGCACTGTGTGTGCACATCTCTCTGCAGCCCTCTGGGGAGGGAGAGCAGAGCTTCTGCCAGCCCTTCCCAGCTGGAGACAGTGTGGGTGTCACACAGCTGCGGGGATGCACAGGGGTTTGTGCTGCCCTGGGGGAGTTGTAGGGGTGAGAGCGGAGGGGCAGAGTGTGGATGGAGGCAGCTGCACTGGCAGCTGCCGTGGGAAGGGAGCTGGGAGTGTTTTACCTTGATTTCTTCCTCTGAGACTGTCAGGACGTCATCAACCAAATCCCTGATGATGGGCCACGTGTTTGGGCCGATGCTGGTTTTCACGGCATCCGCGATGGTGTCCGGTGGGTGAGGGTTGGGGGTCAGTTCCCCTCTTACCTTGGACTGGTAACAGTCATCTGCGTTGCGTGGCTCAGCAGCGAACACTTTCACATCTGGCCTCAAAGCCTGTGGGGAGCAGGAGGAGCTGCTCAGTTTAGTGTCTGCCTGTCTGCTGCCCTGCCTGCACGGGGGGTTGAGTACACTGTGCTGTGGCTGGGCAGACCCCAGGCAGCCAGAGATTTCCACAGCAGGGTCTCCCTGTAAAGAGAAACACTGCTGCCTGCCTTTGGGAGCTCTGCTCTTTCCACAGGGAGATGCAGCCACCGCTTCCCCGATGAGCTGTTGCCTACCTTGATGGCAATGGCTATTCCTGCAATCATTCCTCCGCCTCCCACAGGAGCCACCACTGCATTTACCTCGGGGGCCTGTGCAGAAAGGAAGTGTGAGTGCTTCTGGCACCTTTTTGCTGTGTCCCTGCCTGTGAGGAGCAGAGCCCTGGGCTCTGGGTTTCCCCACCTGCTCCAGCACCTCCAGGGCGATAGTGCCTTGCCCCGCGATCACCGCTGGCTCCTGGTTGGGGTGCACCATGACTCCTCCTGTCTCCTGGAC
>NW_010304911.1:0-223 GCF_000700745.2 Antrostomus carolinensis | reverse complement strand
CAGCACGGGGCTCTCCAGGGCACCACGATGTAGGCTGGAATCCCTGTGTGATGAAAGAGGAGGCAAATCCAACAGCTAAGAAGCTGTAAGCAGCCAGTTAGTGCTGCGTGTCCAGCCTGGGCTGTGCCCTGCCTGTGCTAGCTCTGTGTGGCAGAGGGACACCCCTGTTTATGTCCAGGGCTGGGTGCCTGGGGGTGCCTGGAGCTGCCTGAGCCCAGGAACC
>NW_010304910.1:394-922 GCF_000700745.2 Antrostomus carolinensis | reverse complement strand
AGTGGTTTGGAGCTGGTCTCGACCAGAACACGGCTGACTCGGTGTCGTTAGAGCATAACGAGGATAATCTGCTTCCATAACGGTGTTAAAACAACACAGTAATTAAGCAATCGCTCCCCACACAGGGAAATCGATGTGGAAACCAGTATAAAAAACTTCTTTCTAGCTGAATCTGTTTCCCAGCTTCTTCAGCTCTACTGCTGGAAGAACTAGAAGTTTTCAACCTATCATCTCTAGAATATTCCATAATGCATATGGAAGTCTCTTCTACTTTTCCCTTAACCACTCTTCTTCCATCTCTCGACTCCCAACAATTTTCGACTCTACTTTGCACAGCATGTTTCTGGGCTGGATGGGGTGGAATAGACACCACAACACTACCAAAAAGTGGGATCAGGTAGCAGGGGAGGGCGGGGAGCGCCCCCACCCCAAAGAGTTCTCCACTTTTTCATGAAGGATCTTATGTCTCACCCCACTTTCCCCCACATTTTCACCGGACTTCCAGAGTCAGAAGTACCCACAACTTCC
>NW_010304910.1:0-284 GCF_000700745.2 Antrostomus carolinensis | reverse complement strand
CAAAAAAAACCAGCCTCCCCTACCACACCTCAGCTAAAACTTAATAAATAAACGATCAGGTGAACATACGACCACTGAGGCCATAACGGTGTGGAAAATGGCTGCCGTGTGGTTCCAAGCAATTCCGAGCTCCAGGAAGGGAAGAAAGTAGCATAAAAATCTGCAATATTGAAAGAGCTCGCAAAGGAAGAAGACACAAGGAACACTGCACTGAGCAGCTCCAGAGTAAGGACTCAACACTCGTCCACCGCCTGCAGGCCCCAGGGGCTGAGCACGGCTCCCCG
>NW_010304909.1:1547-1848 GCF_000700745.2 Antrostomus carolinensis | reverse complement strand
TTTATTCCTTTTTTTTTCCCTTTTTTTTTGTTGTGTGTGTGTCTTCTACACGCTAAAAACAAAACTGGGTTTTGTGGGTTCTGTTAATGTGACTGGTGACGTTTCTTTCGAAACAGGGGCTGATTTTTAGGTTCAAGTTCCTGATGCTCATTACTCTGGCTTGTGCGGCGATGACCGTCATCTTCTTCATCGTGAGCCAGGTGAGTGATGAAACTCAGCTCCATCTGAGAACATCCACTTCCCAAGCTGCTGACGACGTCTGTTCGCTTCCTGCTCAGACAAGGCACGTCTGATACGAGCC
>NW_010304909.1:1194-1496 GCF_000700745.2 Antrostomus carolinensis | reverse complement strand
ATTTTTTTTCATTTATTTGAAGCACTGCCATAAAATTGCTGAAGCTGAAGCCTTCACGAGGACCTTTGGCTCACAGCAATGTGTGGGGCTGTGCTGTTTGAAATATCAGCCAACAGGGTTTAGTCATTTGTGAGAGCTCAGCAAGAGGACAGTGCTCTGTTCACACTGGCTTTGTACATCCAGAGAGAAATAACCAAACTGGGTCTTCCCTGGGCTGACCTTGCAGCCTTGCTGGTTCCAACTGTATAGAATCATGGACTGGTTTGGGTTGGAAGGGACCTTAAAGCTCATCCAGTTCCAAC
>NW_010304909.1:0-914 GCF_000700745.2 Antrostomus carolinensis | reverse complement strand
GAGCCTTCTCTTCTCCAAGCTCAACAAGCCCAGCTCCCTCAGCCTTTCTTCAGCACAGAGGTGCTCCAGCCCTCGGATCATCTTCCTGGCTTCTCTGGACCCACTCCAACATCTCCACATCTTTCTGAGCTCCAATGCAGGCTCTGAAGAAACAAGCTTCTACTGCTACTTAAATGTACTTGGATGGTTTACTCCCAGTGACTTTTAAGATCGGATCTGTTTCAAAGATGTCCTTGTCCTTTCTGGCTGTTGTAAGCCAAGGCACCTTGTAGGTGCAGGAGAGCCGTGGGTGCAGCCTGGCCAGTCCAGCGCTGCAGAATGAGGGGTGCAGGAGCAGTTTCTCCCTCACGCTTTGGGGTACGTGGTGGGTCCCAATGCAAAATAACAGCAGCAGATTAGGCTGACCGAACGGTTGGAGAAGTGGCACTTGGTGATTCAGCTCATCGTTGGGCGTAAATGACCATCCCTGTGTACGGGCACAGACCAAACAACCTCATCCAGCTGCTTCTTTTCAGCTACTTGAGCTTTTGTCTTTCCCCCTTACATCTTTTTCTTCAATGGAAGCCAACATTTCGCCGTGAACAGTCTGTGTATCTTTGGATAATATTGATATTGGTGATATTTTGATAAATCTCGCCAAATCTCTGCGTGTCTCAGGCTGATCTGTCAGCCCAGGCCGCTCTTGTCAGGCAGAAGCAGCGAGGCAGCATTCAGCACATTCACTCTTTGCATTATTCATGCTGGTTTTCCTTCTAAAAAAGGTCTATTTATAGAAGTCTCATGTTTTCAGATGTAACTGGTTGTCTCCTAGGTATTGCCCTTTATGTGGCAGCCTTTGCTGAACGCATCAGTTGTGGCAGGGATGTCTCGCACAATAGGAGAGATTTTGTTGCATTTATAGAATCGTAGAATCA
>NW_010304908.1:0-260 GCF_000700745.2 Antrostomus carolinensis | reverse complement strand
TGCGGGCGATGGGGGTCTGGCCCTGGGGGGCTGCGCAGTCCCTAGCTCTGTGACCCTCCCCATTGTCCCTGCTGCTGTGATCCGCAGTGAAGCCCGGGTACTGCTACCACATCCCGGAGGTGGAGGATCTGCTGGACAAGGACTGTGGTGCCTGCCACAGTGATGCCTCCTGTTCCCACTGCACCGGTGATGCCAGCTGCCCCGGTGCCACCAAGTGCTGCCCCAGCAAGTGTGGTTACACGTGCCAGGAGCCGGTGCTG
>NW_010304907.1:0-4022 GCF_000700745.2 Antrostomus carolinensis | reverse complement strand
GAACCCGCGCGGGGACGCTGCTCTTGCCCCTTCAGCCCACGGGGATGTAGTTTCCTTAAAGAGCCGTGAGTCTCCCACCTCCCGTGCCAGCTTTCTTCTAGCCGTCTGCACAGGTCGCAGCCGGAGAATAGGTCCGTTATTTGTCAGGCTGTTTTATGTCAGTTTAGGGGTGTTTGGTAGGGGTTTTTTTTCAGTTTTTGTTTTGTTTTGGTTTGTTGGGTTTTTTTTGTACACTACCAGAGTGCCGATGAGATTAATTTCTGTGATTTGTAGCTTAAACACAGGACAAATTACTTAGGCCATTAAAGCAAGAGTTACGGGCTTGCCAGGTTCATATACTTGGATGTTCTCGTAGCTTAAAATAAACCTTTTCATTAAAAGGGAGAAAACTGGATCCAGTTCTTACAGCTTTTGATTGATTAGAGCTCCCTCGTGGAAATCAGCGGGAAGTTTTGCCTGATTAAGACCTGTAAAATCATCCTGAGGTTTGTTACACAACTGACTGAAGATGTGCAGTATGGGCTCAGTTAGATAACTTTGCATCTGGGTCTTAAGTAAAGTCAAATTAGTTTCTGTGCTCTGCTTTAAAGAGTCAGCCCCCTTCACTTGAGATGTCCAAGCGAGCGGGAAAACTGTTTTACCAGCCTTAAAGAAAAGAAAACCTGTTGGTTAAACAGAGAAATGGGTGACACCCGTTGGAGATAGTGATTGAAATTTCTAAATGCTCCCTGTCTTTTGATGGCAGTGCCAGGTAAAGTCAACTGTTTTCATTCTGAATGTGTTTTACTCCTTATTGCTTGTGTTGTAGTTGAGCCTTAGGAGCCCTAGTCAAGAATCAGGGACGCAGCTGTAATAGAGGTACAGGCGTGCGTGTAATCATAGTGTCCTCACTAAAGAGCATGCTTTCTGTGTGATTATGCAGAAATGTTACAGAAAACAGAATTGCTCCTAGAAAAGCTTGCAGGTTGCAATTTCCACACGTGTGAGCTGACTATTCAGTTATTGCTGTTCTGTTTTTTTTCTGTGTTCCTAAAATACCTGACAGTAAGCAGATTATGGACTCTAGTCAGTTGGTGGAACTTTCCTTGTTGCTGCAACTGCAGATGTTGCTGTCAAACTGCTTTAAGATGTGAAAGTAAGTAATATAAAATGGAAACTTTCTCGCCTGCTGTACCTCAAATAACAGCAATATAGGACCAGATTTGGGGGTGGCAGAACAAGCAAAACTGAATGCTTTGTTCGATAACTACTGTCAGATGAGTAAACTCTTCTGGGGTGGCATTTCTCAAGTTTGTTCTTGGGTCCTTGGAATTTCAAGTGGCAAAAGTCAAAAAAACTCAAAAGTCTTTGAGTGAGAAAAAGGCACTGTATTGTGGTCTGTGGAGTTGAAATGCACATTACTGGAAAGTTTAAAACAGCCTTAAAATAATCCCTAGTGGGACATACTATGTCCTTAAAATAATCCCCAGTGAGACATACCCAGTGGGACTGGGTATTTTACTGTGTTTACTAGTTCGTTGTGTTTGGGGCAATTGGATTTGAATGTAAAAGAGCAGTTAGTGTTTCTGAACTGGGGCATACTGGTGTAACTGTTCGCTTTGGTACTTCTGTACTGGTGTTCCCAAACTGAGACCATGATCCAGTACGAATACGTGCATGTAAACTCAGTGTCTGTAGATATAGATGTGTTGGTATTGCTAACCTCATGGCCACATTGGAGGCTTGGATACCTAATATCCTTAAGTGTAAGTCTATGGAAAAACTCAGGCATGTGTTGAACTGCTTTCCTGGCTGGAACAAAAGCAAAGAAAATTGTGTATCACTAAAGTTAAAAGTATTCAGGAAAGCTGTTAATAACATTCAAAAAGAGATTATTAATACGCATGTGAAGAGCGTTTGTGTAGCTAGGCTACCATGCCTAACTGTCCATCTCCTAATCTTTGGGGAAAGATTTTTCTAAAATAGGGTTCTTAAACATACCCCAGTATAAAATACTGAAGTGATGTGGATTATGGTGAACTAATCCTACTCCTCAGATTGGGCGTTTGTACCTTCGACAGAAAAACTATGTTCTTAGCAGCATGACAAAGCTTGGGGCTCTCCATACACAGAAAAGCTAATGGAGTATGCAATGTGGTGTTACAGGTTCACTGCTGTTTTACAGGAGGCATTTCTATGGCAGTTACCACTGATACATCACAATTGCTCATTTATCTTCATAAAGGTGGGATCTCCTGGATGCAGAGAGACTAAGTGTCTTGCTGAGCCACTCGGGAAGTCTGAAAGAGCAAGAAGTTGAAGCCAGATAGAAGAAGCTCTAGACTGGCAATTCTATTGGGATTGTTTGCCTTGTTTCATAGAATCATAGAATCATAGAGTAGATTGGGTTGGAAAAGACCTCCAAGATCATCAAGTCCAACCCAGTTTGCTATAGATTATGTTTGAATTGTGCTATAAAATAATTTCTAGTTATTATGTCTAATGGTTGGCTGACAACATTCAAAGTTTAAAAAGTGTTTTTCTATTATATGGCTTTCTATGTCTTTCCATGCACGTAATATTTGGTAGGCATTGGTATTTTATTATGCTGTCGTAGCTTCTCTTATTTTAAGAATAAAAACATTTAAGAATAAAAAACATTTTAATGTTTTAAAATAATGTCTTACGCTCTGTGCAAAAACAACACTCTGTTAATGGATTGTTAGAGTGGGCAATTTGAATGTGAGATAGCCAGTGGTCAGCATTATGGTTCTCAATACAACCATTAGTCAGCAACACTTAACATAAATATCCAAACTAAAATTTAATATCATCTGCTGCAATGTACTTGATTGGAAAGGTGACTTAAAGCAAGCAGGAAGTTCTAGCTTGAGGGTGAAGAATACATGCTTACAAAGAGTTGTGCTGAGGTTGCTGTGGAAATGGTAACTTTGGGGTTTTAGCATCTGTGACTCAGAGTTTAAGTCAGTATTTGCTCTTAAAAACTGCAACTTGCAATTTTAAAGGGTGGATGAATAGTTTTAGTTTTTTACAGCATGCCTGATAGCAAAACCTCTAGGTAGCAAGGAGCTCTGCTTTTGTCTGCACTTGGAACTGAACTGTCCTTTGCTGGTATAGTTGCACACACCACTGATGCTAGCTGTTGGCAGAAGAGATGTGTTTAATTCTGTGTAGACTCAGGTTTGAGTAGCTAGAGATCCTCATGTTGTCTCCCACTAATCAGCCAATTGTAGTTTCTGTGTTTACTGCAAATTAACAGAAAGAGGTTGTGTTAATTTGCTTCTGCTTGCCCTTTTGTGCTGCAAACACTATGCGCATAGCTTCACTATGTGAAGCTGCTCCTGGCTCTGGTTTAGGAACATATTCTTCTTCAAGGTGGTGTGCATGTCCTTAAACAGCCCTGATTCTCAAGGAAAGGTAAGTTTAAAAGTGGCATTAGTGCACTAGGAAAAGCTACACAGAGATTAGGGGAATGCTTAAAAACTCACATGTGCTCTAGTGTTTTGGTGAACAAGGTTGAGTGCTTTGTTGAATCACAGCTGTGAGGGTGCAGAAATACCATGCCTACAAAGTCTGCTACAGCTGAGTACAGGGCGGCGTAAAGTGCTTGTTAGGTATTTCAGTGCAGGTGTTGAGAGACCATCCCAACTGCAGAAATGAACTGGGAGAGGGATTGTGCGTGCTAGGAGACAAGAATGGAAACGTAACATTGCAAGTGGCTTAATGCAGCTTCATTGGGAAGCCTTACCAGGACTCCCTTTCCTTCCAATATTCAAATACCGGGTGCAAACATGCAGTAAATGGCCCGATTCCCGTTGATTTCTGTAAGAAAATGACTATACAAAGGGTGTGTCCAAGCAAACTACCTCGGGAGTTGCAGCAGTGACCTGCAGGAACTGTGGGATTTGTGGCAGCCCGTGATTTCGGACCGGCTACGCGGAGCTAGCGCTAAATAGGGCAGCTCGCGGGGACGCGCAGTGACGGTACCGTCTCCCTGAAATCTGCCCGGGCACTCCAAAGGC
>NW_010304906.1:5969-19483 GCF_000700745.2 Antrostomus carolinensis | reverse complement strand
GTGGGCACTGCAGCTGGGGGCACACGGGCGCTCCCACCGCCACATGCAACGAGGGCAGGGAGAGCTTCGCTCAGTTGCGGGCGGGGTGGGCTTGGTGACAGATGCGGTCTCAAGACCACTGGTTTAAGCCTCTGAGTATGTGTGAATAGGTGGTTTTTTTCAGATGCTTGTTAGAGCCCCACTTTGATGGGAACGTGGCTCAAGTCGCCGCCCAGGCAGCTCAGTAGCTCTGTCAAGCTTCGTGTTGTGTGTTTTGGTAAGGGGTAAGGCATCCTCAACTGAAATCACAGCAACGTCTGAAGAGATACAATCGCGGCGTACTTGCTGAAATCTGGTCGAACTGCTGTACAGGAACGGTCTCGAGTAGGCAGGCTGAAGTTTCCTTGGCTGCCAAGCAGTTTGACAAAACTAAACAAATAAAAATGGGCTCTTCTAATAAAGGTGGTTGAGCAACCTTTCCCTATAGCTGTTGCTGTTCTACCTACCTCTCTTGCGACTGATATTTGACGTTGAGCAAGCACGTAGGAGGACATCTGTTAATCTGAGAAACTTAGTCTTGGTCAAAGTAGCAGGAGGTGGTGCAAGCCTGCATGGAAGAGGGATCATAATCCAGAGGCTCCCTAAGCAGAAGGGTTTGTTTGGCATTTGCCAAGTCAAGTTCCACAGAAACAGTGGGGCAAAAAGCTGAGTAAAACATGAGAAGGAAGAGAATATCCCTGAAGCAAAATGAAGAAAAATCAGAGCAGGCTTCTATGTGGATTCCTTTTGAAAGTTTTGATGATATTGTGTAAGCTTGTTAGATGCATTTTAAGCATTTATCATTTAGTTTAATTGTACCAGAACTCATGTGAAGCATGTAAATGGCCAGTAAAACAGTAGTCAGTTTTGTAATTAGACAAAACAAAGAAACAAAAATGGAGAAGAGGTAATGGCTGCTTCCTAACACCGCCACAGTTACTTAATGCAAGTATCTCTTTCCTTACCAAAGACTGAAAAGGTAGCTGAAATAAACCTTTTCGGATGTATTTCATTCTAGTTCTGCTGTTGAAATAACCTATATAAATAAGACTGTATTGCAAAAGAGCATTCTACAGGATTCTGCCTTTGTGGGATGAGTTCTGCCTTGTTATGTACAAAGATACCTGTGCTTCTGTTACTGGGTGCGTCCTGAAGAGCTGAAGTCAGTTGCTCCATCTGGTGTGGCCTTTCAACGTTGTTCCTTCCTTAGTAGGAGACGAGTGTCTAAATTGTTGGCTTTATGTTGAGTTTAAAATTTAGATAACAGTCAACAAAAGACTGTAGTCTGTCTTCTCCATAGAAGAAATGGGGTGTATATAGTTTAGGGCTGTTACCTCTTTACCTTCCTTCCTGAAGGCTCCTGCTTCCCTAGACTACAGGACTCTCGCCTGAAGAAAATTCCCTTCTTGCCTTGCCTGTAGAGCAAGAGTTTCCTCAAAGCTCCAAGACAATAGTGACTGTTCTAAAACTCAGCATCTAGTCACTGCAGTGAAGCAAGCCTTTATAAGTGTAAAACTTGTTTGTGGGAAACGATGAATTGAAATACTGTGATACCAGTGTTGTGCTTTAAATTGCCTAAATAAAATAACTGAAGTTACCCAAAGCGATGGAATTGAGTGTTCCATTATTATGGCTTGGGGCAAGGAAAACTTGCAGGCATCTATTGGAATAAGTAGCTTCAGTTTCAGCTTCATAACTTGAAAACATGAAAGCAGGCGTAATTAACGCATGCTACTTTTCTCATGTGGATATATCTGGCATTAGAATTGCATTACATCATGGGTTAGCTTTTGGATCTTGCACAAAGAAACAAGATAAATTGCTTTTAAAACTGTCATTAATAATTAATTGTTCTGCCTGTTTCACATCCGGCTTCTCTCAAGTGGTGATTAATAGGGATCTGAATTACTGTAGGTCGTGTAAATATAAATTTACCCTAACCATGTTTTAATGCTTTAAAGTAAGTATAGTAAGAATGTAAGCTGTAGGCAGACTTTTCATGCTGCTTGTAAAATGCAGCAGTAATGTTAATTTAAAACCAGCTGATTAGCATGTGAAAGTTTGGTAGCTCTATATAAAGTGAACTTGAAGTTGCTCCTTTTTTTTTTTTCCCTATAGATCCTAGGAATATCAGCTATTGGTCACTAAAGCTGTATTATCTAAGCCACTAATAGTGGGCAGCTGAGTCCTTTTTACTTCCTATCCTAATGGTATAAAGCAGTATCTTCTGAAAAACATCCAGTAAAATAGCTTTCCTCCTCTTTTGAGAGCAGAGACCTATGTGCCACACTAGACAAGCTCTGGCATCTTCCTATAGTAGAAGCCTAAATTAATTTAGTCACATAGTGAATCCCAAGGACTCCTAAAATCTTCTGGTAACAGAAAAATAAGCATGGAGATTGCTGTCTTCTGGGGTGCTTCTGAAATGTCTCTTCCTAATGACTTGGCAATAATGCAAATGTAGTGACTCTGTTAATGTGGATGGTTTTGAAATAGATTGAGAGTTCATTCCTTGTAAAGCCTGAGCACTTACTGTGATGTAAGCTGTCTAGGACCTTTCTTTTAATTGAAATGAACTTTAGAAGAGTTAGTGTCCATAATATAACTAGAATTAGCTGATCTTCAGTTTTCCTCGTGCATAAGTCTTTAAATGTAAGGATGTAAGAACTTAAAAAAAATGTCCTCTACTGGTCTGTGCTAGAAACTGGGGGATATAGTGCCTGCTGTCGTTGTCTTGTGTGCTCTGAGAACTGAACAGCCTAACCCTTTTGCAAAAGGGTAATACTCCTTCCACTTAAGGGATGGCAGTGTGGAGGAAATGGGTGGTGACAGTTAATCTGTATTTGCCAAATGGTCTCTGGCCTATTAATATCCTCATTGCCAGTATGAGGAAAATACATGAAAAAACTTTGGAAAAATAAATCTTCCCTAATGTAGCCTTTTTGGAATCAATTATAGTAGCAATATAAGGTATTGATCCGCTGTTGGTTCCTCATGCAATGTCTAGACACTTAAGCAGAAACTGAGTAAATCCAACAACTGTTGTCCACAGCTGTGGAAGCATTAGTCCAAAGTGTTCCCTTTGTCAAGGGATTGAATGTAGTTCTTGGAAACTACTGATTTGGAACGTAGTCACTTCAGGAATAGACACATGCAGTTGTTGGGGTATCCTCGCTGCTGGATATGGTGCATTTGTTGCAGCTGTATTGCTGGCTTCTGAAAGAGTCTGTGACCTTGATCTGCCCTCTTCTAGAAGTATAATAACTGTTCCAGCCTCATGTGAATGTGAGGGCAGCCTTGCAAGCCCTTATCCAGAGCTGCCTACTCTGTTAAAATAGCATCAGTTTGATTCTATTTTAGGCTTTCACTTGCCTGAAAATAACTTCCATTTCAAAAAAGAAGGCTGACTTCTGTTGGCACAAAAACACTGTGCCAGGAGATGCATTTGAGCTTGTTTAGTTAAGGTTTTATGAAAAAATTGAAGTGTGCACTTGTCTTTTGAACTTTAATTAGCTATTGCTGCAGTTCAGTTAATAAGAAAACAAAACCCAAGTGGTTAAACTAGTCAAGGACACCCTAACACAGCATCTTGAACCAGCCTGTAGCTTGTAACAATGACTGAAATGCATGTCCAGTGTGATTTCCTAAATAGACCCGACTGTTTTACCACAGCTATTTGTAAAACAGTGCTGTAAGAAGATGGAAATCAGCATGAGGGAAGAGACTGTTACGAAGTGTTCCACAGCTCTGGGCAGCGGTAGGTGAGCAGCAGCTGGTCAGCAGTAGGCTTTCTATTTGTAGTTGGTTTCTTACAAGTCATAATTCAGAATAGTAGCAAACAACCTTACATATATGCTGTAGTCTAGCTTTTGTGCATAGACTGTTAAGTTATTACATAAATTGGTTCCTAAGTGATCACTTAAACAAAGCCTGTACATGACTGGAGTGTAATTGCATGTTAGATCACTGAAAATGTGTTAGAGCTCATGTTTGGTACAACCACAGTCGGCCTGAGCTTAGCAACAGTAAGATCTCTGGCAATGTTTGGCTTGACCTACTTGTGTGGGTATACAAAGACTTCCAAGCAACTTCAAAGCTTCCACAGAGGAACTGTAGTTGTTTAGCTTTGCCATGACAAACCTTGATGGCTTTTGGTATCCTTTTAAACTAGTTGGGGTGGAATCTCAGGTGCTTTGAAGTCTACAGGGGGTGAATGTCTTCCACAGGGAAAAAGATATTCGAGTAACAAACACTTGTCACAATGACATCTCTTGAGGGAAATGGTATTTTTAATACTGTTACACTAATCAAGGTTAATGCCACAGCAGTTTCCTGGCTTCTACCTGTCTTCTGTTTGTGGTATACTTCTCTCTGTATGAAAGAAACTAACACTTTTTTCTTTTCTTCCATGTGCTTTTTGAATGGAAAACAATGACACACTCGAACAGCACGGTAAGAAAAGGGAGGGGACTCTGGTTTCACGTTCTCTCTAACTTCAGTAACTTGCAGTCTTTTTGCCTCAGCATTGTTATGACCTTGCCTGCATCTGAAGATCATACTGCAAACCTCCAGGAGTGATGCACTACTAATATTTATTTGCAAGTCTGAGATTAAGATGACCAAACATTAGCTCCTTCAGAATGTCTCCTAAAGCAATCACTACAAAATTAAAGGGGCTTCACTCACTCCATACTCTTCGCTAAGAAGATCAGATCAATCTGGAACTGCTCTTCTGTGTAGCAACAATACTGGTCATAACCAAACTACCTGGCTTATTTTTAACCAGCTTTGTTAGACAATAAATGGTACCATATAACTCTCACTACAGGCTCTTCTTCCCTTCAGCCTTTCAGCTTGCTCCTGAAACTGGGAGTGGGTATTTTATGCCTGATATACTGTGAATCATAATGTTATGGAAGATGTGTGTAGACCAAAGGCAAACTGTATAGGTGTAGTTTAATTCTTGTGTGTGGAAACTTCAAAGGGCTGGCTGCCTAGAGGCACTTAAAACTGGATAACCATCTCAAATGAGAGAGTTACAAATCTACCTCCCTGGTCAGCAGAGGAAAGTTACTGCTGCAGCGCTGCTGGGATGTGAACTGATGATTCCTCAGCTTGTGCAGCCTGAGCTTGAAGTGGTCCATAGTCTATAGTGTATTATTTGTGTTCTAATGCCAGTTGAATTAAGTAAAAATGACAAGTTGACTTGATTTACTTTTCAAAACAGAACTCATAGCTAAGACTCTTAAAGCTATAATTGTTTCATAGATTCAAAAAAATCAAGATCAGAGTCTTGAAGACTTATTTTTCTGAAACTACAGTTGTTTAAATGACACATTTATTGCACTCTTCAAAATACTATCATTATAAATGAGTTTGGACCAGTGCACATTTTGTAGACACTTGCAGAAATACTACATGGTTTTGCCTGTTACACTAAGGTTAAACTATCAAAATGGTGTGTACAACTTAAACTCACTTTTTTCTATACTTTTTTAATTTAAGTTTCTTGTATTGCAACCCAAATCCGCAAGAAGCAAGTGAGGCTTTTAATCTTACTATAGTTCTACAAGCTAGTATCCAGACAGGCAAGAGTATCTGGGAATTAAAATTGCAGGAACCTTAAAGATCTCCTGACAATTCCAAGTCATTGTCATATCTGCAGTGTTAGTTAGGGGAGGTGCCAAAAGAAAGGGTATAGTTGGTATCTTAGTTGGTCACTAAGTTAATTGCAGCTGAAGCTGTAGGTAACAATTTGGTTTGGTTGCATGGCCCTGCTCTTTCAGAGTCCTTGGAAGAAGATGCGTGCTGAGCATTTCTCCAACCTCAGCAGGACATGAAAACAGTTCCAGTTCTTCACTGCAGCAAGTCCTTGTGTTTTCATTACATTTTTGAGGAGCCTTATTTGAAAGAGATGAATGCTAATTCTCTTCACAGAAGTGAGCTGTAAATTGGAGGTTATTATATGACTGTACCAATCAGACAGCTTAATGATGGCTGAGGTGTAATGACACAAAACTGCATTTCAGTGACCTTACAGTAGTTCTCCAGTCTGCAAGAAAATTCAGAGTGGATTCTTCTTCCTTCCCTTCTGAATATTAGGTCTTGCTAAAAGAAAGCTTTTCCTCACTTAAATCAAAAGTAGTCTCTTAACTTGGAATTTTACCCTTAAGCCTTTCCTCTGAAGCTTAGTGTAGCTAAGGAAAACTATAAGAATACTGCAGGTGGTCTGTGTTTCTGTGTAACTTTATTTTGCTCTTCCCTCTTTACAGCACTTTTGGGGGCCAGTTGCCAACTGGGGGCTTCCTGTTGCTGCTATTAATGACATGAAGAAATCTCCAGAAATCATTAGTGGCCGAATGACATTTGGTAAGACCTGAGACAAACTTGTCAGTAAACTGACTACAGAACACAGATTCTGTCCTTCTTCAAGCAGTGATTATTTTATTGCTTGCAAACTTGTGATCAAAGCAGATATAGATATCAAATATATTGTTATATGACTTCAGAGGCCAATTAAACATTGAGGTACTGAAAAGCTGCAGAGCTCTTTGAGGGCTTTCCAGTAATGTGGGGGAGGGAGGCAGGTCTTGAGTCTTAGCAGCTTTGATCACCAGACTTGCTCCTAAAGTATAGTTCTTCTGGTGTCTTAGACTACTGCATGCACTGGTTCAGAATGCATCTCTTCACCCAACTTTATTCTTTGTATCAAGAACAGTGATGCCTTGTGTTAGTGTGAGACTTAAATATCAACACTGACAAAGTGAGGAAATGGTAATGCTTGGTCTGCAGGGTGCAAAAAGCAGCTGAGGGAGGTTAACTCCTTGCAAAGCAGTTCTCTGAGAGGCCAATGTGCCTCTTCATGGAAGAGTGTCAGAATTTACTTTTAAACGCATAAGCAATATTTTTTTCTCCCTTTTTTGGAGCATGGATAGTTTTTGCCTAGATGTCTATCTCTATTTTATTATTTAAGTACTTCTCAAGGATCATAAATTTGATAGCTTTAATTTATTAGTTTAATTTTGGCATTATGTCTCTTCCTTAATTCAGTTAATAACTTAATTCTAATTCTTCTCCCTGAAGCAAAATACCTTTGGGTTAAGGAAATTTATTTATAGCCTCATGCTCACTAGGTTCTGCTTAGAGTAATTCAGTCTCTTAATCATCTGCCTCGAGAGGGAACACTAGTTCAAATAGTCTCTGGTATAGTGAAACTGTTTGGCAAATAGCATTTTGGTACACAACTCAGCAAAGCTGAGACACTTTTTAAATTTTTACAAATATATGTAGGGTGGTGTGTGCACAAATATTTTTCCACCATCCACGTTCTGTACTTTTAAAAAGACTGTTTTCCTTGAACAATTAATTTCCTGATTATTTTTTTCTTTAAGCCTGTCAGAACTCTGCAAAATTAGTGACTTCTCGGGTTGCAATTTCCTGTACTTAAATGCAATTATGATAGAGTAGATTAGAATTGCTTCTCATCTTCCAGTAAAGCAGGAAACAAAGCTTTAGACTTCTGAATGTTCATGATTTCCTGGGAATAGAAACTCCTCCTTCTCTTAAAGGCCATTTTAGAATGTTCCCAGCAAGAATTATATTGAAGTAATTAGTATATATGCTGTCCTAGAAATTGTCAGGATAATTGTATAGGACAGGCCATGTCTCATTGGTATTAACTCCTGTTATCTGGCTGAGATAGTTTAGGTAATAAACTAAAAAGGCTTCAGCTGCATCGTAAGAAAGTGTATGAGGAAAATGAGCTTTTGTGGAAAGCTGCAGCCCTGTAGATTTTCTTGTGTAGCAAAAATGAGCCCTGTTGTGTGTTTTCCTGCATTGGATCCTCAAAGAGGACAAGTTTATAGGGCTATTGGGAAACTCAACAGCAGTGAGAAGCATTCTGCTTGTCATTGCATTCCCCTAGTATGAAAATTATGCCTCAACAAAATGCAGATAGTAAAAACAATCTAACAATATCTATCATGTTTTGCAGCACTGTGTTGTTACTCCTTAACTTTTATGAGATTTGCCTACAAAGTGCAGCCAAGGAACTGGCTGCTTTTTGCGTGCCACTTGACTAATGAAGTTGCACAACTTATTCAAGGAGGACGACTGATCAAATACAGGCAAGTCACCCTTTAAAAAGGGGAAGTCATCTGATGGCTCTTGGAATACTCGTGTTAGTGGCTTTTAGCTGTGGTGCAAACCCCTGCATGGTTTCTGAACTTGTTTAACTTTTTGCAAACCTATTAACAAGCTGCTTGTCAGTAGGCTGAACTATGGTTTGTTGCCTTGTACCTCCCTTGAAGCTTCTGAGGGGTGCACAAAAAAGGCTGAAAACTCTTATGGTCATGGATGTAGACAGGGCTTTCAGCAGCTGCTGTCTGTTTTGGGGTTTGTTTCATGTGTTATGTTGATTAGTTCACATGTGTCTGTCTCAGTAACTAATTCCTGAGATGGAAACATCCATAAAACGGTGAAGGGGTTGTATGTTTGAAATAGAAATCAAGCAAAACCTCTCTAAGCTGACTCTGGTGTAAATGGGGTAGATCCAACTGAGTGTGACTGGGGAACAGACTCCAAGCAGTCTCACACCCTCATTGTGTAGCAAGTAGTGCAGACACTGCCCCAAGCAATCCTGATGAGTCAGGATTATGGCTTTTCTCTCTTCGGCTCCAAGAAATATATGTGGAGCAATGGGAAGATGAAGCCTCCTGAACTATAAATTTAAAAAATGAGACTGAACAAAACTGCATGTAGACCTGCTTTTGTATAAATAACTGTCCAAAAGTCCTTCATTTTAAAGTTTTGCTGTAAGTCCTGTTTTTTTAATAGCAATTGCAGTTCAATATTCACTCTTACAAAAGCTGTTCTTCTCTTGGCAGGCTGGAGAAAAAGAACTAAATATCTAACTTGAAATAAGCCAGGGAATGCGTTCATCCTGAATTATAACCACGGAAGACTTGCCATCTACAGTTGCCTGTGACAATTACAATAGGGATAAAACAGAAACACCTGTTATTAATATGACCCCACAAAGAATCCTTCTACTATTTTTTTTATCTTGCCTTTTAAAATGTACTATTCAGCAATGTAAACCATTGCATTGAAAGTCTTGCTGCCTTACAGGTCCTTAATAACTACTCTTTTAATAAAGACTTAGTCATCGAAATCACACGCAATATTTGAAAACCAACTTTTTTTATCTAACAGTCTACAAAAGTGGCCCATGACAGTTTGACAAAACTGGTTTTCAAATCAACCTGAACAGAGGTCAGTAAACAGAACTGTAGGTGGTATCGTTGTTCTAGGTATTAACATATTCTTAAAAGCCATTTAACTTGGGTGCATTCATTCCTATCTTGTATCGTTTTTAACTTAAGCAATGGTTTGCTAATCTACAAGAACAAATGTGTAGATAGGCAGCCTGGAAGTGACCAGCTATCCCTCTTCCCTTACTGCATGCCTTGTCTCAGTAAAGAGATGTCATTAACACACATTTTTAAGTCGCACATTATTTAAAGAAGACTCGGGAAAGCAAAAGCGTAGCACTGAATGAAGGAAGGCAACAAAGTCTGATACTGTTCTTTACGAAGTTCTAAATGGATTTTATTTTTTATTTCCTACTGTTTGAGTTGTTCTAGATGTATGTAATCCTTATACAAGCAAAAACTTCACTTGTTTGGAGTCTAAGATCTGAAGGACACAAGGTGCCTTTCAGTAGTTTTTGACTTCCTTGGGAGAGTGATTTTCCTGCGTGACCTGCCTGAAAGTTACATTGATGCAAAGATAGAGATGACAAAGAATGTATGGGATAAATTTTACTTCAGTGCAGTGGTTTTGAACAATAAACATGTTCCAAATGGCAATAAATCTCTTCAACATTTTGAAGTTTTGTTTGTCATATTGTGATACCAGATCCTGAAGTGAAACTTTAGTATGGAGTATCATCTTATTGCAGTAACAGCATGAAGCACAGACAGGCTGGAAATGTAAATAGTGTTATCCTTTGTATGTGCTCAGTTCAGGCATGTGTCCTCTGGATCCTAATACCTAGCACCTCTTCACCCTCCCAAGGAAAAGGGGATGTGGGTATTTGAGTATTTCTGCTATGATAGGCAGGATTGAATTCAGGGCTCTTAATATGCAGATGAGTAAATATTACATATTGTCTTCTGGCAATTATAAAATGATTAATTAAAAGACTTGCTTTAATCCTAGGCTGATACTGTGTTCTCAATTGAATGATGCCTAAATTTTGTAACAGGCATACAAGAAAGAAGCTTACAGGGCGTACCTTGCTGGATGGGTAAAGCTAGTACTGACTGCTACTTGTTGCTTTAGAGAAGTTAGTGCAAGAAGCTGCCTCTTCAGTACTGCTGCCTTGTCATAAAAGTAGTCATCTTCTCTCCCTCCCTATCTCCTGGAATAGAAGAAGCATTCAACTTTTGTATAAATGAGTAGCGAGATACAAGTGGATAAGGAAAACTTATTATCTTAGCACCTTATAGTTTATTATCTTATTTCTGGAGAGAAAATAACTCGCAGGTGAGTTTGAACTTCATAGGTATGAAATGTAGAACTTTGGGCTGCTCTTGGGTAAATCTTGCAAGAGATGGAATACTGTAGCCTCACCTTGTGCTTTGAGCACTGTTCGTTAGCTGCTAACTGTGTTAACTTCTGTACCTATGGAATACCATTTGCAAGAGTTTATCTTCTCTCATTTTCCTGGTAGCTGCCTGCACCATATGTTCTCATGTATTTCCTTCTACCTTTCCTTTCTTTCCCCTATCCATTCACTGTGACAAGGCTCAAGTTCTTTCATACTGAAGTAGTGCAAGAGTGAATTGCAGGTGGAAAGTCGGCTCAACTTGCTTTGTTTAGGTTTTAAACCAGGGATGCTTCCTGAAGTCCATAAAGGGTTCTACAAAAAGGGGAAGGGGTAGAGCAAAGCATCCTTCATGGGACCTGAAGGGACAAGGCCCAGTCTGGATGGAGAACTCTGGCCTGGAGTGGGTTGTCCGCAGCCCATCAGCCTGCCTAGTGATAAAAAAAGTTTATGGGGCAGAGTACCACCAGGTGGGTTGTGACCTGTGTCCTTCAGAGCACTATTTATCAAGCCATTGTCATGCCATTTCCTTGTTTAAATAATGGTGCAGGGTGGGGAGAACCTTAAGGATGAGAAATGAGGAATTATTGCAAAAAAACTTGTGGTTAATCTTCATCTGGCACAAAATACTAAAACACATTGGCCTATGGCCATTTTGGGATGGTGCTGTTTGGGGTAATCCAAAATAGAACATTTTAAAGAGATTCTAGAGATTTTTATATTCTTGGATACAAAATACTTTAATGGAGCTAATGGCTTTTGGTTTTGGGTGGGGTTTTGTTTTGCTTTTTTTCCTTTTGTCTTCCACACACGTGCACTCCCCCCTTCCCTCCCCCTACCTCAGGTAGCATGAAATAAAAGAATGGGACTATGCCAGCTTCATTCTTTAATAATAATCCAAAATTAGAGCTCAGTATTTGCATTTGATTTATAAGATTATAGGGCTTGTCTCTACATGCTGTTATTCTGGAATATCTGTTTGGTTTTAATTTCACAGCTTGCTTGAATCCTAATAACTTTTCAACTGTAGGATATGTCTTGCCACTAGAAACCCATGCTGCTCTGATTCCCACACACTGTCCTTGTGTACTACTCCTGCTCCACCACAGTAAGGTGGGGAACCACATGGCTTTCCCTGTCTTGCTGCAGTGTCAGCTGCTGTCATCTTCCATGGTTTTGGACAGAAAATAATTTCTCACCTTTCTGAGCAAGTGCTGCTTAGGAATGTGAGACCCTTGGGAGTTCAAGTGGGAGACAGTAACCGGCTAAGCTCTCAGTCTGTCTGTGGGTCCCCTTTTCTCCCCAGTTTGAGCTTGAGATCTCTTGACCCACTTCTTCAGGGGAAGGCTTAAACTGTAACTTACTGTGGCATTAAAATAGCTCACAATCTCTTCTGCTGCTGCAAGGTTAAGTGTCCTTGATCTGGAAGCTTGCTGATTTATGATTCAAATGTGGAGGTCATTTGGTAGCACTGTAATAAATGGCCAAAAAGCAATAGCCATAATTATGGGGTCAGAAGAGAAGAAATTACTTCCAAGGCTTCTTTAATGAGGGTATAGTGAATTTTGTTCAATCTCCCACAACTGCCTTATGCTATATAATAAATTAATCTAATGATGCTATGTATGGTATAATTCCTTTTTTCATTTTGTTTCTATGACTTCTGTGTAAAGAAGTAAGCTCTCCCTACTCTAAAACCAGCAGAAAACTCTCTTTAGCCAGGGTACTGCAGGCATAGCCTGCCAGCTTTGGAGAAAACACGTTCTTAGTAAAATACAGTTCTCTGTAGCATTGTGGGTTGTCTTTTGCTCTCCATACAAAGCACAATGGTGCCATCTGAGGAAGGACAGCAATGCAGAGAACTGGGTGGGGGAAAGGAACAAAAAAAAAGTTTCAGTAAGTTTATACTCTGAGAGAGCAGCAAGAAAGGGAGAGTTTGCTCCTTGGGGCCAAGAGAGGTTTTGACATAGAAGGTAAAGTGTTTAGAAAATGCAATTCCAGATTAGGACAGAGCAGTTGATTTCAACTACTCCAGTGCCCTCCCTGAGCTCTCTCCATGAATGCTGATACAAACAATATTATGTCCTAACTAACATGCCAGGTATCAAATGTACTTACTTCAACTGTGTATATTTCCAGTGTACATGGACTTGTATTACACTGGCACAGGTGCAGACGTGTTATTGCTTTACATGCCAGTTACGAGGAAGTGAAGGGAGTAAAGAAGTGCAGGATTAAAAAGATGAGACAGAAAATAATAGTGAAAAAGCTCTACTAGTGTGATACAGTCATTTGCGAGCTTAGCACAAAGCCCTGTATGAATATGGTCTGTTTCTTCATGCTAACATGACAGACTACCAACAATATAAAATGGGAATATATGAAAGATTCACAAGCACAGTTACCAGCTTGCTGTAAGTTAAGTTTTCAGCATGTGTCTCAAGATACTTTGATCCTGTCTGCATTTAGGGAGGAACAGTGCTAACTACCTGATGTAATATGTCTGCAGTTCTGCTTATGTAGGGCTGGAGTATTTCTGCTGTCATCTTATGCAGAGGCTAAGATTACTCTAAGATATTGCTGCAAGTTTCATTATCTTTGTAAAGTGGAAAAGCAAGCAGTCTGATGTTCCAAACTGAGGCAATTTCTTTATTAAAGTCTGTCTCTCCCCACCCAATCCCCTTCTGCTTTTGCTGGTCTAATAGCTGCCAGTGCGTTGTGTTTAGTCACTGTGGTAACCAATTATAAATAACCAATGGCCATAGAATCAACCCAGTGGCGACCCAAAGGCAAAAATACTCGTTTCCTGGATAGCTGGCTCTTGAGCATCATCACTGAGGTCCTGCTCCTTCAAGATCATGACTTCTCTCTATATCATGTGGCCTAC
>NW_010304906.1:0-5948 GCF_000700745.2 Antrostomus carolinensis | reverse complement strand
TACTTTTTCTCCTTCTCCCTCTCTTCCCACCTTTTTAACAGTAGGTCTCCAGTAACTATGGCAACAAGCCTGGCAATTTTCAGCTTATTCACTTAGTCTGAAATCTGGGTCATGTCTTTCTCATTAAGTGAAACTGTTGTATGGGGATAACTGGCCCAAACTCAGCCCTCGGTGCAAGAGAAAGCAGCAGCAATTATGGCAGCACTTGCAAGTAGTTACGCGATGGCTGCATTTGGTCCACTGTGTAGAAAAATATAAAGGAACAAAGCAAGCCACTAATAATTTTGAAAGTATTTAACCCATAACTTACCCAGGGGAGAACCATGCTGTTACTTGCTTTAATTGGTATTGATTTATAGGTTGGTTGGAATAGTCTCCTGTCATGCTGCTTGTCCTAGGGCACGTATTAACTGAAGGATGCCTTCTGAGAGTGGTATTGAGTGATGTAAATGAGACTAGTAGCTTCTCATTCTTTGAAGAGGACATGTGGTGTTGTGAAATCTTAAAGCAAGATATTAATACCCTCTAGCTGTCACTCTGCTGTCTGCCTGGATCTGAGATCATGGCTTAAACACAGAAAGGTCTGAAGATTTTAACATGTAGTAATGCCAAGGGAATAGCAAGATTGTCTCAAACATTTCTCTCTTACACAGTCAAATAGACCATGTCTCCTTGCCCCTGGGATCACTTAAAATCCTAAAACAATTACTCTGTTTGTTCATGGGGAAGCCACGTGAAGCAGCAATTACAAGGTACTTTTGTACACATTTGATGTTATAGGTCCCTCGGGAGCAAAGCACAAAGCCAGCAGTGTGACCGGTAACCTCTCTAATACTTCATGTTCCTTATACTGTAAGTTGGTAAACATCAGCATCAGCTCTCAGCCAGATTCTTGTTAGGAACAGGAACAGGTTCAAAGGTTCCACGATTTGGCAAGGTCCCCAATAGCTAAAGTATCAGTTAGCCAAGCCTCTCTGATGCCTGATCTGACTGTATGATGCCACAGAGATGAGCTCACAAGGCTGTTTGTTACTTCCTCGCGTGTGTTGCGTTAGCCACGATGAGCCAATAAAGGCTATTGCCTTTCCCTCCAAAGCTTTGCAGTAGCTCTGCACTGTGAACCACAAACACATCTAGCTACTAGGGGCCTGCCAAGCACTCTGGGAAACAGGAGGTTTTGTATGCCTCAGCTCCCCACATCAGGGACCTATGAGTGAGATCAGTTTCTGTCACTAAAGAAGCGATGACTGGATCTGGAAAGGTTTGAGTCACAGCTGAAACAATTACCATGATGCTGTACTGAAGTCACCAGGTGTGTGATCTGCTCGACAGGCCTTTGACTCTGGGTGATGGGTGGGAAGTGTGAGACAACTTGGAAGCAATGGGTTTCCTGAACTGAGGCATAAGAAAGGGAATGTATTTTCCAGCTTTTGCTTCCTTGCTCCTTGTTTTTTGATCACCGCTACCTGTCACTGTCAGTGATACAGGCTTGTTAGAGGATGTTCATAACTGCATTCCCAGGAGCATGGGATCTTTTCAGAAGGCACAAGGGGAATTCGTCCCCCCCTGGTAAGGCTCCCTTCCTTTCAGTGGCCTTCAGAAGCTGCTGCTTTGTTTGATGTGGGTTGTTTGCACCAAGATGCTGGATTAAGGTGGGGTCTCCTCATCAAGTAATACGGGCAAGTCCCTGAAGCAGCTCTGTTTTCTACCATGCTCCCAGTGGGTCTCTGTAAAAGATCCTTTACTCAGTTTTACTTAGCGTTCCTTGTAACCACTGGCTTTCACCTTTCAGCAATATTCATTCAATATCTGCTTCCAAAGTGAAGAATACAAAGGTAAGGAGGAATATGGGATATTAGAGAACTAAACTGTGACCAGAGCAATCACGGAATCCCCATTTTTATGAAATAAGGGTTTATAGGTTTACAGCTGATAGAGCTTCGAGACTGAAGGGGACAGATGCTGCTCTACGTACAATAAAACTACACCACCAACTGCATCAATGCATCAAGTTGTCTGAATTCATGCATTGTTCAGGAAGACACGACACAGCAGATTTTCTAGCTAGTTTCAAATTTAAATGTGGATACATGCAAACTAGTGAGGTCAAGAATCAATGAAATTTGTAAGGCATCCACACCATACCTTAGGAACAAAGGAATAAACTGCAGCTTGCAAATCCATAACACCCTCATCATGAAACCAGAAATTAGCTCCAAATTTGACAAGTTTGTCAGCTAAAGGCAGAATGATATTTTGTACCAGCTATTTTGACTTGTGCTCAGGAAAAGAATTTGAGCTTTCTAGAAATGCATAACAAGTTTTTGATCCTGCTGCCTTATCAGCCAAAATTCATCAACACAAAAATACTAAACAACATAGGCCTGTTCCGAGTTGCCTGTTTTTCATGGCCAGGTAATGACTGTCTCATGGTATTTCATGATAGTGCAGAGAATTAATAATTTCTGTTGAGCAGAGAAGCTAGGAAAAAAAAAAAAATGGTGTGACTATGCCAACCTTCTACTCAAGAAAATAGTAGGGAGGCAAACAAAACCCTTTGCCTCATTCAGGAGGGAAACAGCAGTGGGTGCCAGCCGGGCAGTGTAGCCCAGGCAGCAGCCAGCTGGAAGGAGGGGGTGGTGGTAGGATGCAGTGTGGTCCCCTGCACTGTCCAGGGCTCAGGCAGCCCAGGTTTACACTGCTCTGCTCTGCTCTGATTGACAACAGCCAGACCATGTGCTTGTTCACACAGAAACAAAACCACAGCTTCAGCTTGCTTTCTGCCAGGTGCTTACACACCTGTATTCCCTGTATGACCAGAAAACCACCAGTACTCCAAGGCAGAGCCAATCACTCCTGCATGAAGTCATGCAGTCTAGAAAGGTAGACCCAGATTTAAATTGTGTCTATTTATATCTATCCAATAAATTGGGAACAGAAAAAACAGAAATAACTCTTTCTTTTCTTTGTTTTATATTTTGCTCTCAGAAATGCTTTGTAATTAAGATGCATTAGTAACAAATCATTGGCAATACTTCAATACCATCAATTTTGGGGGCTACTTCTGGGCTTTTTGGACCTCATCTCCTGTCTTTCCATTGCTTAAAGTAGCAGTCCTATCATGCTCATTATACATAGATTTTTGTAAAAGTAAATAGAAATTATATATAAAGGCTGTCCTGCCTATATTTAAATTAAAAGAGGTAATGGTGAAGTTCATCGCTCTGATTCATCAGACTGAAACTTAGGTGTCTGGTCTGACCTAGTCATCCATGCTTCCTCTACAGTCACTGGAGAACAGAAGACAATCTCTCCTTTACTAAAATAACTGCCCTGTGAAAGTGCCACTCTCTCTGTATGGACTGTTGCACTCCAGAAAATTGCTCTAAATTTTAGGCTTAATTTTTTGGCTGCATCTAGTTAAGAAAATAAATTAAAATTAAAGCCTTGAGGAAGGTGTCTGTGATTTTGAAAACCCAACAACTGCTCACTGGAGGTAGCACAGGAGACGTGCCTCTGTTATGAAGGTCTTGGACAGATCATCAGGTGGAATCTTAATACCTTCTTGGACATCTCTGACTCCTGGGATTGCCATGAGGGTGAGTTCAGGGGAGAACATGCTCTCTAGCATCACACCAATCCCCATGCCTGGACTTTGCACACCCAGCAACATCTCTCTGGCCTGCTCTCCACCACAGCCTACTTCAGTAATTCCTGGTATTAGAACTTCAGCATCCAACTTGAACAAAAAGGCACTGCTTTTCTATAGGTCCATGGTGGAGGGCAAGAGGGGAAGAAGAGGTATGTGAGACTTGTTTGTTGGTCTCAGAGCTGTAGAGAGGCGACATACATCACTGGTACTACCACAAAGACTGTTAGATCTTTAAAAAAAAAAAAGTATTCCCTAGGGAACCATGGTATGTAAGCACCTAGAGAAGGCAGAGAGCACATAGGCAGAGCCTGCCCCATGTGAAGGACCAGGGCCCCAGCAGTTAAACTGCAAATCTTACACACAGCCTCTGCATGGACCTTCTGCTGCACAGTCCTTTCTCCTCCCCAAACACAGTGGGTTAGGACTGATGATGTATGATGTTGCACACACAAATACTCTGGAAGTCATCAGCAGGTGGTGGGAGCATGTTCCATGGGGGCATGGTGGGAAACTGGAGACGGTTAGCAGCCAATGCAGGGGTCATTCAGGATAACACACTTTCCTGTTCCCTGTGTCCCCTGCACATGCATGAAAAGGTGCGTGATGATAGTTCTCCCTCAGCTGCTTCAGTGAGTGGGAGGGGAGTCCTGTGCCATGCACCATCGCCTTGAAGATCAAATATGGCATCTTGAGCAGTCAACTGAACAGTCACTCGGGTTGGGGCTTTGTGGGAAGGCTGTGGAGGTACACAATGGCTTGCACAGATTTGTCCTAGTACTCCCACCACCTGCAGAAAACAGTGTCCTCAGGATCCTAGCTGGAGGCTGTGGGAGGGCAGCTGTAAGCCACAGACTGCCCTGGCTTCTCCCTCCAGGACAGGCAGGCATGCTTTCCTCTCTTCCACCGCATCCTCTGAGGAAGAAGGGAGGGCCTGGGGAGGCAGGAGGAGAGAGCAGGGACCCCATCAAGTATAGTCACCAGCAGGATTCTCCGGGAGAAGCAGTTCTTGGTCTGCGGTAGCTCATGCTGGCAACCAGTTCCCTTCAGAGTCACCACCAAATAACACTCCCATGTTGACAACTTTAAGCCAACTGCACAGAAGGAGGAGGCCACCAAGGACCTCCACTCACCACCTCCTACCCCTGTCAGCTCTAAAGCACCCAAGGCACCCAAGCCAAGCAGCTGGCAGCAAGCTCCAGGCATGATGCCATGGCCAGCTGGGCCCCTTTGTTTTTCCCGGCAGCTGCGGACATGGCAAGCATGGGGCTACTGGCCATGCCTCCCCTCCATCCCTTTTCTCATTTCTCCTCCCCTGTTCAGAGGGGTCACACTCATGTTGTTCCCTTACACACACCCTCCTTCCTGCTCAGGTCCTTGCAAGGTATGGCCCATACTGGCTGGCTCAGGGGAGAGACATTTTGCTGCTGTTTGACTATTTTCACACAGCCATGTCTACAGATGTTTCTCCCATTCAGAATTTTGGCCTTGCCCTGAAGCTTCCTGAGATGCTGATGCCCTGTCATCAGGCTGGAAAGGTACAGTTGTGTCCAAGTGTTGTGTCCAAGCTTTTCACCCAAAAACTGATGCACAAGGCACCTGGGAAACTCTTCCTAAGTGTTCATGGGAGGGGAATGGGTTGGGAGCTCTCCTCTCATGGAGGGGAGAGAAGGAAGGGGAGGTTTCTGTCCTGAAGGGCTGCATGGGGGGGCTCTCCTGCCCTAGCTGTTATCAAGTTTCACTCATACAGCAGCAAGTTCCACAGCCCTTATCATTCATCTTCCTCTCCCATCCCACCCCACACTGCTGCCTGCTGTCACTGCAGCCAAGCAGCAGGCAGGGCACACCCCACCATCGCTGGCTCCATTTCCCCCCGCCACCAGCTTCATTCCCCACCCAGGCCAGAGCCATGGTGCTCATCTGAGAGCTGGTCACACAGCAGAGCCACATGCCAGGAACAGCCCAGAAGGGCATACAAGGGGTCAGTGTCTGAACAAAGCAGGACAGGGAAGACTTAGGTGGAGTGCCCACGCTTGCTGGGAGTGCTGCTGGGAACAAGCAGGGAAAGCAGCCAAGAGACAGGGGCAGCGTGATGGCCTCCACCATACCCTTCTCCCATGGGCAGAAGTTACCAGACAACACAGAGCCGTATGGGACATCTCTGTATTAACACATACACTACGTTTACTCATTGAAGAAGGCTTTTACAGCTAACCCCGCTTCTCCCAGCCCCACGCACCCGTAGCTGGAGGCACCCGGCTTGCTCGCAGGTGATGTACAGGGTGCACCAGGCAAGGCG
>NW_010304905.1:38640-48490 GCF_000700745.2 Antrostomus carolinensis | reverse complement strand
CCACTGTGGGTCAAACCACCACAGTTGGCTAGAAGCAAAGTTGGAAAAACGCAGTAAGATGATAAGCAACCAAAACCACAGACACATTGGTGGGAGCTGTAGCTTAAATGCTGCAGGAGACCATGGGGAAGGTCAAGGCGCCACAACCCCATTCAAAGCTGCGCCAAGGGAGGTTTAGACTGGACATTAAGAAGCATTTCTTTACCAAGAGGGTGGTCAAACACTGGAAGAGGCTTCCTAGGGAGGTGGTGGATGTCCCAAGCTTGCCAGTTTTTGAGGCATTTGGACAATGCCCCTAACAACATCCTTTAACTTTTGGTCAGCCCCAAATTGGTCAGGCAGTTGGACTAGACAGTCATTGTAGGTCCCTTCCAACTGAAAACTTAACTTCTCTTCTTCTTCTCTTCTTCCCTTCCCTTCTTTCCTCTTTTCATGCAATCCCACCCAGCTGGGCTCTGCTGCAGACAGGTTCACCCTGCAGAAGGACCTGATTGCTGAATACCTCCAGCAATTCAGAGGGATGTAGACTGGACACACCCAGCACAGAAGAGCCAGAGAAAGGCTTTGCTGTGTTGCGATACAGCGATAGCGTCGTCCCACTCCGCACTGTTTCTATAACCTCCATCTCAAGGGAAGAGCTGATCTACAACCTGGCTCCCAACGGGGAAATTGAAGCTTCGGTGCTTCCCAGATCAAAGCGATTCCCACAACTACTCAGGTCCTCCAGGTCTCCAGCTCTCCTTGTGTGGTGTGAAGGGAAACTTCAGGATGGGGTTTATACAACTCGGAGTTATCACCTGTCTCCTCTTCCCTTCCACAGTGTCTCCTCCTGGTTAGCAGGAGACATTGCAAGGAGATGGCATTTCTTAGCTAACACAAACCCTTTTGTGGCCTTTCACTAAAGCCTGTGGACAACGTTCTTCTACCAGCTCCTCCAAGTTTGCTCCTTGAGGAGAAATGCCTTAAGTAGAGGGGAACTGGAGGCTGCAGCTCTCCTGAACACTGGCAATCCCTCTGCTCCTCTTCTGGGCTACTTCACAAACAGCAAGGCAGCAGAAGACTTGATAAAGGCAGAAAATTGGACACCAGGAACAAATTCCCTAACCTGCCACTTTCCTCGGTCCCTTTGCTGCAGTGGAATATGCACATACGGTCACCAGACAACAAACTGCAATTCCCAACGTGAAGCAGCACGACAAGAAAAGCTGCAGAATAAATAGTGAGAAGTTTTATGTGGAAATGCAGCAGGAGGGAACGTTATTGCCAGAGATGCTTCTCCATCAGATGCTGATAATCAGTTCAGAGCAAGAAACCACACCAGCTTCATTTTTTTTAAGAACCCCCCCCAGCTTAAGCAGGACCAGCCTGCAGCAGCACGGGGAGGAGGTGGGAAAGGCAGTGAGAAGCTCTGGTTTCCCAGTCCCACCAAATACCACTGGGGGAAAGCTGGAAAACAGTTTTTGGGGAGAGATGATAGATGCAATAAATTCCTGGTTTGATAAAGCCACCAATGCAAGGCCATGATAGAGGTTTCAGACTTTATAACGGTCACCGCTGTTTGCAGAAGAAAGTTATTTCAGGTTGAAACCAGAACAAAGGTTGGGAGAAGCTGATGAATGCAGGAGAGGACAGGACAGGACAGGACAGGACGGGACAGGATAGGATAGGAGAGGATATTATTTATTTTCTCCTGGGATCCCAGAGGACTTTCACCCCCTGCATGAGTTCCTAACATCCTTTCCCCTCTGCCACGCCGAGAGCCGGTCACAAGCAGCGAGGACTCCTGCTCGCAGGAGTTGATGTTGATGTGCTGATCTCACTCCTTTGTTAAGTGTTTGGCAAACTACCTGCAAAAGCTGCAGAGCTGCAAAGCTGGAGCTCACCAGCATCTCCTTCACCTTCAGCCCAGCCTCTCCTCTCTTTCAAGTACTTTGACAGGAGCTTAAAGCTTCCTGCACCTTTGAGGGGTGGCACAGGAGATGTGGCAGGACACCTTGTCAATAGAAGATGAGTGGCAAAGTCAGAGCTCTTCAACCCCTGCTGTCCTCCTCAACATCGAGGTTGCCATTTCCCACTGCTCCATATCACAATGATTTTCCACTGTACCAAACAAATGCAGAATTGGCTTAAAAAACCATTCCCCATCCTCAACCATCCCATCCACCGCTGCAAGTAACAGCGCAACAAGGCGGTGGAGAATCATCTCCCCAGGACTCAGACCTGTCTCCAGGTGTGTGAAGTCCAGGTGGGCAGTTGCATCACCAGTTGTGCTGTCACCCATCGCTGGTGTTTCACAGGATCACAGACTGGTGGGGTTGGAAGGGACCTCAGGAGATCATCCAGTCCAACCCCCCTGCCAAAGCAGGTTCCCTTCAGGTTACACAGGAAAGTGTCCAGGTGGGTTTGAACACCTCCAGAGATGGAGACTCCACACCCTCTCTGGGTAGCCTGTCCCAGGGCTCTGTCACCCCATTTCACAGGGCTCTGCATTGCTGATGGGATTGGAAAACCATCTCCCTGCCAAGTTAACGTGGGTGCTCATCAGCCAAAACTGCTCCTGCAGCAACTCACCTCTTCCAGCCAGGGACCTAAAACCACCCACCGGAGGAGAGGAACTGTGCATGTGGTAAGGGGATGTGGGAGGTTTAGGCTTTGAGAAAGGAAAATAACACTCAAATACTGGGGAAGAAAAAAAGCAACCCAACCTCTGAGAACACTTCTGCCACCTTCTTCTGTTTAAGGCATTTTCTGGGTACACCCATGAAATCGGAGGTACCCAGCACCCCCAGCAGCTGCTGTGTCCTGTGCAAAGCTTCCATTCAATTAATTAACTTTTTCTCCCTCTACTCTTGCATGGAGAAATTCATTTCTCCACTCTGGCTAAACAACTTCACTGTACTGAAACACAACCCACTTCCAGTTCTCCCAGTGTTGGAGGTGACTGGGTTACAGATACGTGGCCTTACCATACGAAACCAGTTTCCTGGATACTTGCACCACAGCCTCTAAATTCTGTTGTGGTCTGGCCTGCACGGGCTGCTGGTTTGAATATTTTTGGATGCTGAAAGCAAGACAAGCTCACTGCAAGTCCCAGCAATTTTCTTTAACCCTTTTGATTTTGAAGGCGGGTTTTCCACGACGCTACAGAAGACACACAAGCCACGGTGTGAGAGGACACAAAAATGGCTCTGGGGCACAGCTGGGTCCTTCCATCCTCTGACCTCTCAGCACACTGTTTCTAACAGCGTTCCTTGAAAATACAGTTGCTTTTAATCACTGCAAAGACCAAGTGAAGTTACTTTTCATCATGTAAATATATCTATTATGGATATAATTGATGGCTTGGCGTTATTCGGTGAGACTAACGACGCATTGCTGCTTCTAAAGATAAAACATCTTTCCAAATAGTTCCTACACACATAGTGCTGGTTCAGAGTCTCTGCATTATTTATCTGTAACATAAGGACACTCTTTTAATGGCTTTCCCTTTCCCTTTCCCTTCCCTTTCCCTTCCCTTTCCCTTTCCCTTTCCCTTTCCCTTTCCCTTTCCCTTTCCCTTTCCCTTTCCCTTTCCCTTTCCCTTTCCCTTTCCCTTTCCCTCCACAGTGGGCTGCTCCAGGCTGGGATGAGGAGACCCAGACCCACCTTCTTCTCCTGAACAGGACAGTTTAAGTCAACTGGGATTCTCCAGATGAATGGGGCTGGCACTTCTCTACACCGTTTCTCCCCAGCTCCGGGGAGATCTTCTAGCGGCCTCCCAGTACCTGAAGGGGCTACAAGAAAGCTGGGGAAGGACTTTTCATAAGGGCAACTAATGACAAAACAAGGGGAAATGGGTTTAAGCTGAAAGAGGGGAGGTTTAGATTAGATATTAGGAAGAAGTTCTTCACTGTGAGGGTGGTCAGACACTGGAACAGGTTGCCCAGAGAAGCTGTGGCTGCTCCTCCCTGGAAGTGTTCCAGGCCAGGCTGGATGAGGCTTTGAGCAACCTGGTCTAGTGGAAGGTGTCCCTGCTGATGGCAGAGGGGTTGGAACTGGATGAGCTTTAAGGTCCCTTCCAATCCAAACCATTCTATGATTCTATGATTTTATCTTCCAGCCTCCTCCTGGATTTTTCTGGGCAAAACCACAAGGGAGGTCAAGCTGATGCTGGTGGTGCCAAACATGTCTGATGGATGCAATTCAGCTTTGCAACCTGGCCATATGCTGGGTTGCAACACTCTAAGTTGGATCCTGGTCCTTTTCTGACCGTGGATCGATGCCACCCAAAAAGCCCTGAATGATTTGTACCTTCCAGTGCAAAACACCTCTCCACCCCACATAGTGAAGACCTACAACAGCTCTTGAGATCCAAGTGACATGGGTGCCAAGCTGTCCTTGGGAGCTCTTGGTCCTGTGGCACCTTCTTTGCTACAGTCTGATGCTGGGGACTCTTTGGGTATCTTGCTGGGCAAGTTTCCTCAAACTTCTACAAGAAGCCAAGGCTGTTGGCATAAGAATTAGCATTTGATCAGCCAATGCATGACTTTGAGTAAGGACACGTTTGTCATTTCTTCCTGGCCTATTTCACAAGCTTTGTAGCTACTGCTATGCCCCAGGCACCTTCACAGCACATGTGGTGAGGCCTTAGAAGGAAAAAAAAAAGCTCTCTGGCAATGTGATTGCAGCCAGCTACAGAGATCAAAGCTGTGGGTACCAACTCCCTTGAAACTACAACACCAACAGGCAAGAAGACCTCACCCAAGAGCCAACAACAGGAAAGTCAACCTTGCTGCAGACTTGAAGCAGAGCCCTGATGCTGAACACCTCTGAAAAACCCTGCTCTTGTGACGGTCTGTGCCTGATGAGCCAACGTGGGGAGGCAGGACCCATCAGATAGTCCACTGTTTAGGAATGTCCAAGCCAAGCCCATCAGATAGTCCATGTTACCCTTTCAGTGCAGAACACATGGTCCCCAACCTTGATCACAGCCCTGCAGAGTGCTGGAGATCGGGACCTGGGCAATGTTGTCTTGCATTGCCCAAACCAGACCCTGGTGCAATGCTGGCCACATACGTCACACCAAGAGAAAGGTGCTACCAACCTCGCTCCATCTCAGAGAATCACATCTCCTGCATGTTCAGAGCTGAAAAAACCCCTCACTGCCAGCAGAGGAACAGGCAAGGAAGGCAGCAAATATGTCCATCGCTGTATGAAATCACACAAATCCTCAGCTTTTGATCTCAGGTTATGCCTGTGGCATCTCTTTGATGAAACCTGTCTTTCATAAACAAAATCTAGCCCAGGGGACTATCACAGAGGGCAATCAAACATCTCAGCTTGCTATGGAATTTCCCAAAATAAACAGCACGTTCACAGCACCAACCCAAACTTTGCTCATCCTCCCTGGCTATCATCATCTCAGCCATTTGAATGCTGGTGTCCTCCAGCAAAGTGTATCATGCCATCTTCGTCATCCTCACTGCATTACTGTAGCAAAACAAAACCTCTGCTTCAGCCAAGACTCCTTTGCTAAGCACATTATCACACAGGATAGAAAGATAACTCCAGTCCCAAAGATGGGAACAGCTTCATGGAACAGCTCCTCATGGCCCTGAGGAGCAGCATTGGAAAACATCACCTCTGATGAAAACATCACCTCTACTGACCAGCACCTACAGCAGCAAAATTCACAGCTCCCACAGAATTATTTCCAGTTAAGGCAGAGAAGTCCAACTCCTTCAGTCTCCCACCCACAGCCCCAAGTGTCCTGCAGAGACCGTGGCTCCCAGACACTTGCTCTCATCTTGCAATGAAAGGTCAGAATCACAGAATCCCAGGCTGGTTTGGGTTGGAAGGGACCTTTAAAGATCATCTAATTCCAACCCCCCTGCAGTGAGCAGGGACATCTTCCACTAGACCAGGTTGCTCAAAGCCTCCTCCAACCTGGCCTTGAATGTTTCCAGGGATGTGGCATCTACCACCTCTCTGGGCAACCTGTGCTGGTGTTTCACCACCCTCAGCATAAAAAATTTCTTCATTCTATCTAGTCTAAATCTCCCCTCTTTTAGTTTAAAACCATTTCCCCTTGTCCTATCGCTACAGGCCCTGCTAACGGCGCTGCCATCGCTTCCAGAAAACAACAAGGACTCAGTGCAATGTGCTGGAAGGAGCATTAGTTTATGCATTAGGGAAAATTTATTCACAATTAGGACACCAAAGCACTGGACCAAAGAATGAGGACGATCTTCTTCACAGGAAGAGTTTAAGAGCAGAGGAGACAAGTGTGTTCAAAATGGCCCAACACTACTAGGGTGGAAAGACAGGTAAGTCATCTCGATGCTCTTTCCAGCAGTCCACACAGGAGTCACCTTCAGTAACTTTATACACAATATAAAAACACTCACTCAGAAAATTGAAAGTTAACCAGTTCAAGGGGCAGCTGCTCTGCTGCTTCTTCTTGAGGATCCTGCACACACAAAATGCTCTCCCAGCAAAGCAAGGGAGGACTGTACACCTTCCCACCCATCTTCTGAAAAGGTGAAGTTAATCTTCACTACCCACAGAAGTGCAGAGATCCTCCTTGGCTTAGCCAGACTGTTGGCTCCGTATCATAGAATCATAGAATGGTTTGGATTGGAAGGGACCTTAAAGCTCATCCAGTCCCAACCCCCCTGCCATCAGCAGGGACACCTTCCACTAGACCAGGTTGCTCAAAGCCTCATCCAGCCTGGCCTTCAACACTTCCAGGGAGGAGCAGCCACAGCTTCTCTGGCCAACCTGGGACAGTGTCTCATTAAACAGAATCAGGGAATTTACACCTGCTGAGACAGTTTCTCACCTCTGGCAGTTGGAACCACGTAAGTCAGTTGGATGCTTACAAACAAAAAGTTTCTCCACCTCCTTTACAGTTCAGCAAAAATTGTTTTAAAGATCCTTTGTCTAGAATGACAGCTCTGTTTACTTAAAAATAAATATGTAGGACAAAAAGTGCTTCTCCTGAGCTTCCCGAAGCACGTGGGTTTGATTAGAAGGTGTAGGGCTGGTGGGGAGGGGAGTTTCGCAGAACAGCTACAGTAGGTGATACGATTGAACATCTGAAAGGGTGGAAAAATAGCTTTAGAAAGCATTAGCTCCCACACTTTCATGTAATCAGATCCAACGCTAGCCAACAAAACCCTGGGTTTAATAGCCAATCCAAGTTTTACTTGGCTGGCAGACAAAATTTGCTTTCTGTTTTTTATCTCCAGCATAAGTCACTCTTGAGAAACAGATTTTGCCTGCATCATATTTTAAACAAGTCAATAAAAATGTGATTTAGAGGAGATAGTATTAAAAGGTTGGGGTGAGGTTTTTCCATTTCTTCTTCTTGAGCAAATGTTATACTCCTGTCTATCTGTCTGGCATGTCTGAAGCCTGCCTAGAGCAGCTCCTCTGGAGTATGGGTGATCCCCCAGGGGTTTATGAATGATTTTCCATCACTCTGAGTGGATATATTCTCGTTTATCTTATTGACATGTTCTTTGTATCATGCTGTCCTTTCCCTTAAGATCTTCATGTCTGCACAGCTAAGACAGCAGCTCGCAGGTAAAGCTCTACATGGAGAACAAAGGATGCATGTCCGAGTGGGTTTCATGTACTCAACAGGAAAGGAATCAGAGCTCCATCGCCAGCAATCCTTGAAAAGAAGTTGCCTGCTTCCAGGGCACAAGGAGAAAAAAGATACCAACAACTTGACAATTTTAGTTTTATCAGATAAACAGTTCTCAGGAGGGCAGTCATCTGCAGATAGCCAGAATAAATAGGCAAGACCACTATGGTTAAAGGATGTTAAACAAAAAGGCTTGATATAGAAACACAGACTGGTTTGGGTTGTGAGGGACCTCAAAGCTCATCCAGTCCCAACCCCCCTGCCAGCAGCAGGGACACCTTCCACTAGACCAGGTTGCTCAAAGCCTCATCCAGCCTGGCCTTAAACACTTCCAGGGAGGAGCAGCCACAGCTTCTCTGAGCAACCTGGGACACTGGCTCACCACCCTCACAGCAAACAATTTCTTCCTCACATCTCATCTCCATCTCCCCTCTGCCAGCTTAGAGCCATCACCCCTTGTTCTGTCACTCCCTGCCCTTGGCCAAAGTCCCTCCCCAGCCTTCCTGGAGCTCCTTCAGGTACTGGGAGGCCACTATAAGATCTCCCTGGAGCCTTTTCTCCTCCAGGCTGAACAGTAGTCTCAACTAATATATATATCTATCTAACACATGTATGTATTTGGACAATTAGGCAAGTTTCCCAAGAAATGATCATTCTGAACATCTAAAGACAGAGCATATGTGTATTGTAATGTACTCTTACAATGTATCAGTACAGGATGCATTATTACAAATGGGATTTTCTTGTCTTCACGGGTCAATTAAAAACCCAACAGTTTGCCAGGAGCCCTTTAAAGCTTTATTTTTTAATTAATTTATTTTTTTTAAACAACCATCCATGATCAGGAAAAGGACTAGCCAAGACTGGCAACCTAAGAGGGAAGCCCACATCCCTGTGACCAGCCAGGCAGGAGACACAGCAGCACATCAGATCCAGCAAACACATGACCACATATCTAAAAATACGCTCGCGGTATCGCGGCAGGCCAAGAATAGAGCAGGAGCGGGGACGGGTGAAGCTGCTGCCACAGGATTGTCTTTGTTTTATCTCCTCACACCTATCGAAGGCTGCAACTGTGAAAGACCAACCCTGCAAGATGAATTTACATGCTTGGCTCCGTGCAACATCCATCATCTGCAATCCTTAGGGAATGACTAGGTGATGCCAGCAGCACCAGTAAGCTTTGTTGCTTCCCCAAGCTGCACCAGTACCGGAGAAACCAGCAGCAGGACAGGCTTCTTGGGCTCGTTTTAGCACCTTTTGAGAGGAAAATGAGCGTGGTGACTGTAGCTGGAAGGCTTCCTGCAACACTGTGCTCCCCACGGGGATAGGAGTGTGCTTGCAAGAGCAGGAGTGAGCATCTTCCCCAGCTGAAGGGATCAAAAACCCTATTGAAAGCAAAGAGTTATTGATCTGCTTGTCAAAGCACAGGGAGGGGAAAAAAAAGTACAACCTGTCTAGAACATGCACATTTGAGCACAGAGTGTGAAGAAAGGTCCCACCAGACATTGCATAAAGGTAACTTCATAGGGAAAAGGCAAAGAGAGATCAGAGTCACCACCGGGTAACCTAAGGGCCTGCCAGGAGGTGATAACATCCCATCTTCTCCCCAACAAGGCATCAGTGTTTTCAGAACGTGTGTTTTGAGACAAGGCTGGAGCCGAGGCAAGAAACGCAGCAGGGCTGGGGAAGGACACCTCCCACACCAGCTAAAAAAATAATCCCACCAAAAAACCTCGTTATAAGAGTATTCACAGATTCATGAGCCCAAAGGGCTGTACTGGGGTCATTTTCTCTGATTTGCTGAATTCAGAGTGTAAAGAGAATTTTACACCTGGCTGTAGGTGCCTGCAGCATCTACAACAGGTACCCTGAGGGAAGCTGACATCCCTGACGTCAACCCCAAGCAGAATCCACCCAAGCCCCTATAAGGTGCTGCAAAGGTTAACGACACGCTGAGCTAAAAACCCAAACCCTGTCTCCAGCCTGAATGTCTCCAGCATCCACTTCCAACCCTTTGTGTTTTTGAAACAGGCTACCAGTCGCTGCTGAAACCGCCCGCGTCGGTATTTATACATGGATGGATCGATTCTTCGTGTCCTCCTGGATAAATTAAATAGACTGAGTTTCCTTAGTCATTCCCAGAATCACAGAATGTTGGGGATTGGAAGGGACCTCAGAAGATCATCCAGTCCAATCCCCCTGCCAGAGCAGGAACCT
>NW_010304905.1:37068-38628 GCF_000700745.2 Antrostomus carolinensis | reverse complement strand
TGTCCAGTCGTGTTTTTAATGTCTCCAGAGAAGGAGACTCCACCCCCTCCCTGGGCAGCCTGTCCCAGGGCTCTGGCACCCTCACTGTAAAGAAGTTCTCAAGTTTAAGCAGAACCTCCTGTGTTCCAGCTCACACCCATTGCCCCTTGTCCTACCATTGGGCATCACTGAGAAGAGCCTGGCTCCATCCTCCTGACATTCACCCTTTACATATTTATACACATTAATGAGGTCATTCCCCTGGACACAGGCTGCCACCAATGCTTCTCCCAAGTGCAACATCTGCTGACACAGGACTAACACAGAGATTTATCCCCCATCTCTTAGTCATTGCTTTATCCCTGGCTGAAGAGGCCCCCACCTCCCGCATCCTCCGTAACGATTGCGTTCAACAGCCTCCTCGAAGCAAGTCCTGCTTCATATGCAAACCGGACAAATCAACTTTCCTCTCAGCTTCATCGGGATTTAAATGACACTAGGTCACTGCCAGGTCTAAGGACAAGGGGAGGAATTATGATAAATACACTCATATTGATGGCAGATGCAGCGGGTCCATCACCCCAACACACATCTGACTCCAGATGAGTGTCTCCAGCAGCCTGTCCTCTCCTCACCTGCAGTCAATGCACCTTCCCAAAGCCTGGTTTTGCTCCAAGGGAATTTCTTATGAGACTTGGAGGGAAGTGCTCTCCCATCCTTCCCTCCTCCAGACATGCAACCTCCACGCAACCCTGGAACTCAGCATCCTAGAGGAGATGTGACCCACAGCACTGTGGGGTGCAACGGCGTGGAGGAGCCTCACCTTTGCTTGTGGAGGAGCTGGCAAGGAGGAGAGGCAAAAACCTCGCTCACTTCCACCTCCACACCCACACCACAAATTTAATGATGCTCTTCTTTGGTAGAGGGTTTCTCATTGTCCCTCCCCACCTCTGTGATCACCCCCAGATCTCCTCCCCATCCCGCTCTCCCTGCACAGTGGGTGATGGGAGCTGCACCCTTTCAGTCCCAGTTGGGCATGAATGAAGACGCTGGTTTGTAGCACAAACACGGGGTCGGGTACCAGCAAGGGAAGGATGCAGCAACCTAATGATTAGGAGCAAGTCCTGCTGGCAGCATCGCTGCCTGAGGAAATCAGGGGATTAGGGACAAGTACGAAGCAGCAGCTACAACCAGGCTGCACAGGGACTTGTGTTGTATCTGTGCTTCCAGGTGAAGAACCAAACACCAGGCGAGCGAGGAGACGGGTATGAAACAGGGCTGGGCTCCTTTTTTTCCATTCCCACACACATCCCTTCTTCTTCAAGGGTTGTAAAGTGCCTGAAAATAGAAAATTTAGTGATGGCAAAAAAAAAAAACAAAAGAAGAAGTAGGTCAATCAGCTAATGGGCGTGATTTAAGAGCAAAATCACAGCCTTCGTAATGGTCTAAAAATGGTCTAAAAACGGCGCTGATGCGTTGCTGAGAAAGAATATAATGAAGAGGCTTTTTAAAGCGGCACTTCCCCACCCCAGCCGCAGAAATCACAGCTCACACTACCAGTATTGCTTCCACCTCATGGAG
>NW_010304905.1:31458-36974 GCF_000700745.2 Antrostomus carolinensis | reverse complement strand
ATTCCTTTGTGGGTACATCACTGCTGTCCCGCTCGAAAGCACGGCAACGGAAACCGGGCTGGGGGTGGGGGCAGAAATCTGACATTTTAATGCTTGCAGTGTTTTAATGAAAGGGGTCTGGGAAAGCAGATGTAGCTAAATCAATATGTAAATGAAATAAAAATTTAAAACATTAATTGGATGGGTAATGGGGGATCTCTTATTTGAGGTTCTTCCTGTGGATGGGCCGGGAGGATCTATGACAAGTACAATGAACGCACCTTTCAACAGCGTTCGTTCAAGAACAAAGTTCTCGGAAGAAAACTCTGCCCTAATGAGGTGCAGATGGCCTAGATTGAACAGGCAGGGGACATGGATGGGGAACTGCCGGGTGGAGATCTCTGGCCCTACGTTATACAAGGGGGTCACGCCAGCAAAGCCCCTGCCACCCTTCAGACCCCAAACACCAAACCCCAACTGATGCCTGAAAGAGGAAAGGGGACCTTCCTGGATCCTCCCGGGGCTGTACAGTGACCCCAAGTCCTGTGCCCCTCCAAGTTTGCTGGAGCCAAAGGGCTGTGAGCTTGACTTGCATCCCCAGGTAGCCCCACGGGTCCTGTAGTTCTGGAGATGGGGCAGATAGCTGGGGTGAAGCCATCGCTCCGTGTCCAAGGACAGCGTCAGGCTTGGGAAGCATCTCTGGGGACATCCCCACCCACTCTGCTCTGCCAGAGAGAAGCAAAGTGGATGAGTCAGATCCAGAAAGTTCATTCCCTCAACTTCTGCTCCTTGCTATAATTATCCTTTGGGGTAATTAGATAAGCAGTCCTTCCTTTAATCTTGCCATAGCTAAATTGCACGTGGTACCATCCACCCTGGGGGGCTGTCACCCAGAGCTGCTGCTCTCCATCCCCATCCCATGGTGCCAAACCTTTTCATCTTCACTCACCCCGAACACAAAGCCATTTGGGACCGAGGAAAAACGCACGTCAGCTGGGAGGTGATGGGGGGAGAGGGGGTCAGAGGGGTGGGACAAAAGGAGAGGCAGGGAGAGCTGCTCATCTTGAGAAGCTGCTCTCTATACAGCAGTAGGTTAAAGCCCAGTTACCCCAGTTTGAGCTGTTCCACCTCCCTCTAAATATCCCAGCAAGGAGTCGGCGCATCAGGCGTGCCAAGAACCAGCAGTTCCCCACTGGAAAATTTTGGCTGGTGCCTCCCCCTCCCTCTGCACAAACCCTCGCTCTCCCTCTCTCTCAGGCACGCACAGGGAAAGGGAGGGAGAGAAGAGAAAAAACCACAAGCAAACGTTCTGGTGCACTATTTCCCCTCATCAGACTTTTGTACTTGAGATTCAAATCATGTTCAGAGAATTAAAAAAAAAAATAAAACCAAACCCAAAAAAAAAGCCTTTTCCCTGTGCTGGAGGCAGCTCCAGTGGGACACGCTGCTCTCGCTCGGCTGATACCCCCACGTTACAAACATAAACCCCTCCATGAAAGCTGAAATAAATTGGAAAATAATTAAATGTTACTGGCAAATTTAAATTTTTTTTAATTTAATTTTTTTTTTAAACACGGAAAAAATAATCACGGTAGACGATATACATTGGGAAACCTCCAAGACTTTGACCTTTAAATTAGCAACTAGGACAGTCTGTGTGTGCTTGAGGATACATGCAAAGGAGCTCCAGAGGTTTTTTTTTACCAAACCCTCCACAAACAAACCACACACCTCGTTTTAAAAAAAGAAAAAAAAGGAAAAAAAAGCAAAAAGCAGCCTGTTTGTGTCTCGATTCTCATGTTGGGGGAGGCAGATGCTCAAGTCAGCGTTACGCACGACATTACTCAACCCTACACCACACTCTGGGAGATTTTCTTTCACGTGGACACTCAGCTGATCAGGAGGAATGAGCCTTCTCCCCTAATTTTAAAAAGCAAACAACAAAAGGAAAATAAAGGGCTGGTTTCCTAATTACTCTAAGGACTCTTTACATTGCTCTGACGATGCAAAAGCGCACGGGGAATTATGCAGAAGAAATCCATTCATCTTCAGAGGGTTCCTTCACTCAGCCAAAATAAGATGATTCAGCCTAAAAACCAAAAAATCCTCGTTATCAACGCGACAAACGAATCCACTTTGTTGCAGAACGATGATTTCAACCTTATCTCTGGAAAAGTGGTATCAGGGGGTAACAAACCCCATGTGAACGTTTCCATCCTGCCTCCCCTGTGGTAGCTGTAGCTGCACAATGTTTCCAGAGCTTTGGAAAAATAGTTTCAGGTTCTGCTGCCTCTATATCTTGGCACCTAAATCAAGTTTCCATTAGTTAAAGGCTGAGGGATGATTTCACTTTAGAACCGAAATGGGGAAACCAGCAAAATGAGTAAGATGCAGCTAAACATAAGCTCGTGTCTTTTCTTAAGCCTGCACTGAAAAATGGGGGTTTATTGGCTTTTTAGGGGGGGACCCCTTCCCCAATACACATGGGGAGATGCTTTTAAAGAGGATTTCTGAGCTGTGTGCCAGCAAACACACCAACATCCCACCATCAGAGAGCATCAGGGATGGTGTGGGACAGCCAGTATGGGGGAGGTGGTGCCCAGGCGGGTGCAGGGGTCCCCCAGGATGGGCAGGATTATGGGAAAGAAAGGATCCAGGCCAGGAAAACACCCTGGGATCCAAGGGGGTCTCCCCAGGCAGCAGAGGTGCAGTAACACAGCAGATGGGGAAGCTGATCTCCGACTCGCTGCCAACAAACATCGAGGTTATTCACGTCCAAACAAATAATTCTTCTATAAATAACACGGACGCTGTGACTTCCTGAGCGAAACCCATCTTTTCTGGAGCTTCCAGAGGTGGAAGGAAATGGCAACGACTCGAGGAGCTCACTGCAAGCAGCTGAACTCCACAGCACCTGGGCCAGGAGAGGGGAGAACCTGCCCCCCCATACGCTGTCCTGGTCCCCCCGGTGCGCACACACGTGTCAGTTTGTGCACGTATGACACGTGCGAGCTGCTGTGCACAGCTCTGAGCAGCTCAGGTCCTGCAAACACAGCACCAGGACAAGAAAACCTGCTTCTTGCTTTTTTTTTTTTGCCTGTTTTTTATCCAACAATAACGAGCTTCATAATTCCAAGTCATTAAGTGACAGCTCCTCAGATACATTCAAGACCCCCCTTTTTGGACACCACCTCTCTGACCGAGCACAACAAAGGCATCTTAGAGTCAATAAGCATCAAGACACATCCTTGGTGAGGAGCCAGAACATGCTGCCAGCTTCCCCCAGCAGCAGGGACCCAACGGGGACCCAGGCCAGGCATGCAATGGAGGTGGGAAAGGTGCAGCTATTCCCCACAAAACAGTTCCCTCTCCCTGCACCCAGCACAGACAAACCTCACAGCCTTGCAGGCTGCACCCATTTAGCCTTTCTTCCTCCAACAAGGCCACCTTGGGGGTGCCACAGTGGGTGACAGCTTGGCCCAAGCATGAGGGAGTGCTCCAGGGCCTGCTTGTCTTTGGAGCATCTCGCTCACCTTGCTGCTGGGGCTGTTTGGATGAGCCACGAGCCTCCCCTCTCTCCATGGGGACAGAAATAGCAGCGGTTGGGTGCACCTGAGCCCTGCCCCGAGGGAGCTGGGGAGGCCGTTCCCAAAACCATGGCTCCCTGAGTCAGACCCATCCGTCTAGACAGAGGACATTCCTCACCCCACCACCAGCCCAGCGGCCAGTAGAAGCCATGTCCTCACTTGTCAAGGGCAAAATCCACAGTGAAATCCCTCTGGGCAGCCAGAAGCAGCATCCCAACCTTCCCAGGAAAGTCAGCGATGCTCTGAGAAGAAGCTTTGGCACCTGCATCCCCTGGACCGTGGAGATGGTGGCAGGGGAAGCTCAGGCATCTCCTTCAGTCCTGGGAGCTCTCTGTGGACAGGCAGCTCCTGGAGAGATGCCTTGGACACCAGAGTGAACTGAAAGTCCATCCAGATGTCCAAGAGGACCCTTCCCAGGTGGACATCAAGCCCCCAAGGGCAAAGGATGGATCGGGTACCACTGCCCAGCCTTAAGGTGCTGTCACAGCTGGAGGTGTCGGGAAGAACAAGCCATCGCATCGCCAGACATCTAGACCTTCAGAGAAAAACACGTGAGATCTTTGCTAAAAGGTTTGACCCCTACCCTCCTCTCTCTGGTCAGGACAAGAAAACCAGTACAGGTGATATTCCAGAGCAGAACAGCAAGACTGGAGTTTGGGCTTTTTTTCTTTTTCTTCTGTTTTTAAGGAAAACTGGGCATCTAAGACACACAAAGACCTGCCTGCTTCTCCCTCTTTGCAGCTATTCTGTAACTATGACTGCATGCAAGATCTTAAACCTCTGAACATTTAAGTCTCGCTGTCTTGCAACAGGTTGCAGACATGAAGTTATTTAAAGCACTTTTAAAATATTAATTGGCATTTGCCTTACAGAGGGGAAAAAAAAAAGGGAAGAGAGAGGGATAGGATCCTCAGGGATCCAGCCGATCCAATTTCAGGCACCTAATTAAAATTAAATTTCAATTAATTTCCCATTACTTTATTTTAAACTTATTTTGTATTTATACTTTTTTTGTTAGTTGCCTAAAAATGAGTACGTCCCTTTGGTTGCTTTCCAATTAAATATCACCTCGACACTAAAATTAGTGCTTTTATTTGCTAACTCAGAGGTTATTCAAAATCCCTACACATTTAATTCAAGGACTTCAAGAACCTGACAGACATTCCCCACCTCCCTTTTTTTCCACTACGGTAGGAATGATGAATCATTATATTTACTACACGCTCATTCTTCGCAGAGACATGTTACACTTCGCTCAAGTGGAAACCAAGGAGGAGAATGACAAGGTGGCTTCGTCACTGCGAAATACACACGGAGAACGCAAGGGGATCGAAGCTTATTTTGCCTGTATTTAAGGTTACCTGCTTTTCTTCTTCTTCTTCTTCTTCTTCTTTTTAATAATTTTTTTTTCTGGTCAGTCTCAAGAGTTTAGAAGGAACAGATCTCACCTTAACCTGGTGGTTGAAGAGGAAAACATCCTCAGCCTTGTCTCACCCCTGATGACTCCTCTACTCCGCTCTTGTGAGACCCCACCTGGAATACTGCGTCCAGTTCTGGAGCCCCCAACATAAGAAAGACATGGACCAGTTAGAACAAGTCCAGAGAAGGGCCACCAGGATGATGCGAGGGCTGGAGCAGCTCTGCTGTGAGGACAGGCTGAGAGAGTTGGGGCTGTTCAGCCTGGAGAAGAGAAGGCTCTGGGGAGATCTTATAGTGGCCTCCCAGTACCTGAAGGGGCTACAAGAAAGCTGGGGAGGGACTTTTCATAAGGGCAGTTAGTGACAAAACAAGGGGAAATGGGTTTAAACTGAAAGAGGGGAGGTTTAGATGAGATATTAGGAAGAAGTTCTTCACTGTGAGGGTGGTCAGACACTGGAACAGGTTGCCCAAGGAAGTTGTAGATGCCTCCTCCCTCGAAGTGTTTGTGGCCGGGCTGGATGAGGCTTTTGG
>NW_010304905.1:30490-31428 GCF_000700745.2 Antrostomus carolinensis | reverse complement strand
CAGGGGGTTGGAACTGGATGAGCTTTAAGGTCCCTTCCAACCCAAACCATTCTATGATTCTATGTTTTTATCTCAACACAGACTGTCATCATTTAGAAGCTTCATTTTTACTCTTTCCTTACAAAAAAATTGCTTTAAACAAACAGGGTTTTCTTAGTTTTCATTTATTTTATCCACCCTGTTCTGTATATTCTGCACTTTGCTTTAATTCCCAGCATTATACAAAGGCAGGGAGCTGCTGTGGGGAAGGCAGGGAGCTGATGCTGTGATAAATACCTGCAGGTTCTCTGCCACCACTAATGAGTGACAATATGTATAGAACTAGGGGAAAAAAATAAAAGCTTCCCAGAAGTTGAAGTTAGAGTGCTCGTCTCTGGAAGGATTCCCAGTCCATTTTGGAAGCATGCACATCAAAAAAAAAAATAGAAAGAATCCAAGAAAACCTGTGGGCGTCTGAAGTCACTTCATTTTTGAAAGACTGAGGATCTGTTTTTCAACTGGCAACAACATCCTTCTGCAGAAAGACAAACTGCAGACAAAATGTAACTCCGTGGAGCTCAGGAGGAAACGTGTACGATGGACACAGCGCTGCTCACAGGGAAACTGAACTGAAGATGGGACGGCAGAGAGGGAGCAACTCGCAGCCTGCACCAGGAGTGCCACAAACAGCTCTGCACCAAACTCCTCACACTTTTACATCTGGAATAATTTCATTTTTTTTCTGAAGGCATTACTGACATATCATGTATTTCTTCTTTTTTTCTTTCCTTTTTTCTTCCTTTTTTCTCTTTCCTTTTCTCTTTCTCTTTCCTTTTCTCTTTCTTTTTTCTTTCCTTTTTCTTTTTCTTTCCTTTTCTCTCTTTTTTCTTTCCTTTTATCTTTCCTTTTTTCTATTTTCTTTCTTTTTCTCTTTCTTTTTCTTTCCTTTTCTCTTTCCC
>NW_010304905.1:29435-30265 GCF_000700745.2 Antrostomus carolinensis | reverse complement strand
TCTTCTTTCCCCCCCCCAAAAAAAAAAATCCCTACAGAGCCCTAGTTTCAATCAGAGCTTCTCCTATCATGAACAAGGACTTCTTGGTCACTTCTCCAAGGTCTCTCCTCCCGTAGGATGTGACGTTCCTCACTGCACTCACTGCTTGAACGTCAGCACTCCAGGGTCACAGCAACAGACCCAGTTGTAGAGAAAACTGAATATCCATTAAACACCCCAGTTAAGTGACTGTTCTGTGCCAGCTCATTCCATATTCTCCACGGGGTGAGCTCTGTGCTGCTGCACCAGGTTGCAGCCCCGGGCGACGTGACCGGCTCCCGATGGAGCCGAGCCAGGTTCACAGGAGCAGCGGGAGCCGTGGCCGTGCCAGATCATCAGCGACTTACCCGGGAGCACGCGGGAGTACGTGTGGGTGACAGCACCAAATAAAAGGTCCACGCTGAGCCCAGGACGGGCACAGCAGGAGCACCAAGCTTGCCAAACGGTGCTGCAAACAGGGAGCTGGCATCACCACAGTCGATGCTCAGATGTCCTCAGTGTCACACGATGGTGGTGAGCCCGGTGGCTCTTTTCAGACTGTGGACACACCAAGCTGAAGCAGAGCACCACGGCCCCAGGGATGAACCAGGATCCCTGGCAAGCAGGGCACAGCCTTGTGTCAGCCCCAAGTGATGCTGAGGGGGCTGGGGAAACCATGTCAACATGAGGAAAAACTTTTTCACAGTGAGGGTGCCAGAGCACTGGGACAAGCTGCTCATGGAGCTTGTGGAGTCTCCAACTCCGGAGATGTTCAAACCCACCTGGACACTTTCCTGTGCAACCTGGTGTAG
>NW_010304905.1:8055-29410 GCF_000700745.2 Antrostomus carolinensis | reverse complement strand
GGGGGTTGGACTGGGTGATCTCCTGAGGTCCCTTCCAACCCCACCAGTCTGTGATTCTGTGAAAGGGAAAAGGCAAGGTGCCAGCCCCCCAACGCCTCACACTTGCTCCCCAGGGTGACAGCCCACTGTGAGGACAGGGATGCCCAAGCAGGTGGATGTGCAGTTCAGTTTGGCCAGTGGACAGGGACCCACTGCAGCCCTCCACGCTGCTGTCCCCAGAGCCGCTGTAATCCCCTCTGCAAAGCCACAGCAGGGACAAACGAGTGCTAAAAAAAATAAAGGAGCAAAGATGCAGAATCACAGAATGTTGGGGACTGGAAGGGACCTTGAAAGATCATCCAGTCCAATCCCCCTGCCAGAGCAGGAACCTAAATGAGATCACACAGGAAGGCGTCCAGGTGGGTCTTGAATGTCTCCAGAGAAGGAGACTCCACACCCTCCCTGGGCAGCCTGTCCCAGGGCTCTGTCACCCTCACTGGAAAGAAGTTCCTTCTCAAGTTTAAGCAGAACCTCCTGTGTTCCAGCTCACACCCACTGCCCCTTGTCCTACCATTGGGCATCACTGAGAAGAGCCTGGCTCCATCCTCATGACATTCGCCCTTAACATATTTATAAACATTAATGAGGTCACCCCTCAGTCTCCTCTTCTCCAAGCTAAAGAGCCCCAGCTCCCTCAGCCTTTCCTCAGCAGGGAGATGCTCCACTCCCTTCATCATCTTGGTGGCTCTGTGTTCTGTTTGAGGGTTTTTTTGTTTGTTTTTTATCTTCTCTGTGCTCACAGTTGAGTGACACTATCAGGTCTAAAAATCACTTACACATACTTTCAAACTGCATTAAATCTTCAGGACACGAAGCTGAGAGATTCCTGGCACCAGCTTATGCCACAAAGGACTCAAATTGTCCACACAGTGGAACTGTTATGTTTTTTCTCCACTTCTTGCTCTCAAAGGGTTTTCAATGCCCAAGACACTTTGAACATCACACGACAGCCCATGGGGGCCAAAACCGAGCTCCTGGTCCCCCTCCATGGGGATCACCAGCTCCCCCCATCAGCACAGAGCCACAGCGACCACTCTGATGTAAACAGGCACAGAAGGGAAGAGAAACCAGCCACCCTGTCCAGCAAAAATGGGTTTAAAAACCAATGGAATAGTCAAGAAGTTACTGCTACCTTCAAATCATTAATGCACAGTCTAAAAAATAATGTCAGCAAAACTGCACAGCAAATGCAGCTTTTTGGTTTTGAACTGCACAAGCGGTAGTTCTTAAACATTCAGCTTTTCCCCAGTTTTGTTTTCATTTTGAAATCTGTCAGTTTGAATCATTTCTCTAGTCCAGGAAATTGCTTTATGATCTTAGAACCCCATAAATGACAGCTTTGCTCATAAAACCTTTAGAGAGAAAGAAAAATCTTTATGTTCTCTTACTCCATCTTCAGAGGCTGGTTTGATTCCTGATGCTCCAGCATATTTTTATACTTTAAGGCTATTTTCTCCCTGCCAAAATATTCAAGGAAGAGCAACACAAGCCCTGCAGCTCTGGGGGGGAGGACTAGTCCCACAGCTCTTATTATCTCCGGATGGGAAGAGGGAGAGAGACAGAGACACTGTTAATGCCTCGGATACTTCTAGATCCTGCCGCTGTCCTAGCAAGGAAGTTTGAAACATAAAATGTCATTGGAAGCATCACGTGGGGCATTTAAAAGAAACATCATAAGAGTCTAATTGAGTTTATTATCAGCATCTAGAGTCTCTTGGACGCAGCCTGCTTGAAGATTACGCAGGTTATAGAGCTCACATGTTCCTCTTTATAAATTCAAACCAGCACTAAACCTTCGCCTGGAGAGTCCCGTCCTCCTCAACGTGTCTCTGGTGTCAAACTTTTTATAGACTCCAACGTTTCCTGGCCTTTGGGATGTGACACGATATCCAGCTGCACATCACACCAGGGAAGAACAAGCCCAGGCAGGATTTGGGGTCTGCATTGCTCCCCTGTGGTTTACAATTTGGTCCACAACTTTGTGACCAAGCAGATAAAAGTTTGGCTCTAACTCATTCACAGCAGCTTTGAGGACACAAAGCTCAGAGTCTGGGCACATCGATGTTTTGTAGAATTAGCCCCATCTCCTCCCTGCTGCAGCCCTGAGGTTGCCAAGTGCAGTTTGCATCATCCCCTAACTGCTATGATTGGGATGATCCATCATCCCTACATCTATGATCTGACACCGTGGATGCTCTTCTACATTTAAAATGGGGGTTTATATTAATTGCTATGCTGAAAAGTCAGACAGAGAGCGAGTAAAGCTTCAAAGACTCATTTACTTCCCCCAGAACAAGAAACAAAGTCCTTAAGTCTGTTTTTCATTAGAAAAGAAGTAGCCTGAACAGCTTCCCATTGTTCTTCTGCTTATGGGGTCGGTTTCCCAAACTCACATCTCAGCCCAGCTGGTCTGGATGGAACCTAAGGAAGTCCCCAGAAATGCTGGGTTTTTTTCAGAAAATGAGAATTTATATTGGGAAAGCATGACTTTATAAGCCTTGCTACTGGGAGGATTTCCATGCATCACCAGGGCTGGCCACACGTCCTGTTGGGATGTCCCCAGCCCCAATCCCCTGAGGACATGGCACGCTGCAGGTCACAGGCTGAGGGACACAGTGAACCATGTGGGTACAGCAGGAGTTTGACAAGGCACACACAGGATACACCCTTAAACCCCCCAATTTCAGTGCCGAGGGTCCCGGCAGCGTGGATCACAGAGCAGGTACGTAACCCTGGTGTGGTGTTTCTCACACACCCAGGGCACCCCCAGGTCTTTGCCCCACATGCTACAGCCAAAGGAAAGCCCTCAGGATTTCATCCACAGCTCCATAAAACAACGGGTGTCTGTTCACCAGCTCCAACAGGACACGAATCCAGACTTTACTGAGTTTATCCAAAGGAATTCTTTCCAACTTAGCAAAACCAAGGCTTGCCTGGCTGAAGGAGAGGCCGTTGGTTGTCCTGCAAACCACCCTGAGCAGCAGGGCAGACTGCAAAAACATGGAGTTTTGGGGTTTTTTTTTTCCTTTTGAGGGAAGCAGCAGCATCTCAGTGAGACAAGTTTCACAGGAGGAGTCTGGATCAGCTCCGGAGACCAAGCACAGGTCTGAGAGGAACAGGACTTGCTGTGCTGGTGGTAACAGGGAAATCTCTCCCACCCCTTCACAGATGTTCCTCCAAACACTTCTGCTAATTGAATCGACACCTCCCTGTCCAGATGAACATATGGCTGAGTTTGTACCAGCGCTGCTTTTATTTTAATAGTCCCTACAAGGTGCTCTGAGGACAGGCTGGACCGCTAAACTATCATTAGAGACCCTTTTTATGACAAATAAATCAGACTTTAGGGATTTTTTTTTATCCCCCTGCAGGGTCTGACCATCACTGCAGGATCCAGGTGCCTGGCTCGAGGACACAAGCTGTCCTCCTGGGCATCCAGCTGGAAAAAGTCCAGAGAGCTCTAATTAATCAAACTGCTCGTTTGCCTTTACAGACCCACTCTGCCCATGGGCTTCACTGGAGATGAGGGAGGGATGCTGTGCCTCGGGGTGGGGCAGATAGATGCAGAGCTCACAGCTCACACAGGTCCTGGTGAAAAGCAGCCTCTGCCCTTTGCTGGTTTGACAGCCAGGAGGACAACTGGGAGAGGTGGGAAGAGGTAACTGGGAGCTCACCAAGACAAGAGCAGCTCCACCAAACCCTTCGCCACACCGGGAAGGGATTCACCAAGGGATGTGCCAGGACCATCTCCTCCTGACAGATCCCTCCTGCCTTTCTCAGGGGCACCCAGGTCTGATTATACATAATCCCAGCACCTCTCAACATAAGGTTTTACCTTACAAAAAAATGAAAAATTAAACAAAACATGCTAGCTGGACTTAATCAGAAAAAGGACCCTCCATGGGGAGAGGGACATGGGGAGCGGGGAGCCCATATCAAACTCCCTTTGGAGCTATGAATGGTTTAAGGCAGCAGGATTTGATGTTCCTCCTCCCATCAGCAAGGTTTGCTCAGCAGAGTCCCACAGCTGGTGGGGCTGAAAGCATGTGTAGTGATGCCCAGAAGGGATGCAAAGAGGGCAGACATACCTTCTTCTATGGCAACATGGTTGGCTTGCAGGGTTTCACTAAGTTTTGAGAGAGAACATGGATAACGGGGCACATGTGGGCCAGAGGAAAAGGAGGTTATTGTTAAAAATAAATAAATAAATAGATAAATAAAAAGAAAGCAAAAGGCAGAAGAGTGGGACCAAAAAAGAAACCCCATTAGCAGTGATGCAGAGCTGGCTTTCAGTTCTCTGGACCTTGTGTTTTCTGGCCTTATTTATGAAACACAAATAATCCAACCTTCTCCGTAAGCAGCCAGATCCGGTGGAATTACATGTCTGAATGCTCTCAGTAAACAGAGGAAAGCTGTGGAAACATAGCTTAAGGCAATACGTGTGAACAAGGGGGCCTTTCTCACTCAACCTGGCTCTTCCTGGCAGAAGAAAACCCACTGGCCCTGGATGAAGTCTGTGCAACTGGTGTGTTCCATCGGCTGCAAGCTGGCTGGTTGATCCCAGCAGGGACACCTCCCCTGGCTGCATTTATTTATTTATCTGCCCCTTGCAGTGTGGATGGGACCTACTGGAATTGGGACAGCCAAGGTGTGCTGCTACCCATCACTGTCCCTTCCCAGGGTGGGAGAAGGGATGGTGAGAGCCAAACACGTAGGAACCCCCTTCACCCCAAGTTATGAGCATCTGCTTTCATCTCCTGACACAGCCCTACGTGCTGCAGACACGACCCATCAGCGAGGTCAGGCACAGGAGAGAGGGTTTCCTGCCAGAGGAGCACATCACTGGCTGGAGAGAGCGGTGGGAAGAGCTGACCCCATTATGTGGAGTTGATGGAAAATGCCAAAATAAAATCCAGCTCACCCAAAAGCTGGGAGCTCAGCTGCAGGAATGACAGGGAGCAATTGTCTGGTTGGATCTGAGGATCAGCGTGCTTCCTTCTGCTGGAGGATCCAAGGAGCTGAAAGTATTTCCCAGACCAAAATCATACATGTATTTTCACAGATCTTCTGTTACAGAGAGCCCTGTTCCTACAGGGGTAAACTCCCATCTCTGCTGAGAGGCTGCATCAAGCCTCATGCAAGGAAACCTCAGCACAAGGGCAGCAGAAGGGTCTGTGGAACAATTTCACCCTTACCCATCATCTGCATGGTGATGAGGCAAAGCAATGCTTCTTGCTGCTGGATGAATGGAGGAGGTCTCACATTTTTTGGCCAAGATGCACATGACCACGTCCAGGTAAACCTCAAAGCAGAAACCCCCATCTCCATCTCTCCCCTCTTCACCTGGGTGAAGGATTGCAAAGCTACTGCAGCCTCCTGCTTCCCCAGTGTGCTCAAATTAAATTATTATCCTCAGTTCAAATAAATTATTATACTCAGACACCTCAGCTCTTATTTGTTTCTAGGGAGGAGAGTTCCAGGCTATTCTTGACACACACACAAAAAAAAAACAACCCAAAAAACCAACAGGAAATTCAGGTGAAGCCTTATTTATTTTTTTCCTACCCAAAGAAACTTTTCTTTTCTTTAAAACCTCACTGCCTGATTACAGGAGGGGAGTCAGGCCTCCTGACAAAGATCTGCAATCCTCTGTGACCATCAGATAGGGGAATAAATAAATAAATAGATAGATAGATAAATAAATAAATAAAAATCAAAGAGTCTTGCAAGTGCATGTCCTGAGCAGGGACCTGTAACTCAAGATGAGGACACGGGTGCAAAAGGCAAGGAAAGACAAGCTGGAGGTCACAGAGAGCAACGCTGGGCTGATTCTTCTTCTTCTATTTACACTTTCAATGGTATAGATGGTTTTTAAAGCCACTCTGAAAGATACCAGCACATTTCTAGGTGTACATTAACAGTGCTACACAGCACCGTGCCTACACCCACACTCTGTGCTTACTGCAGCGTTTTCTATCCAAAGACCTCAGCATGAATTAATTTGGATTCCCAACACCCTTGCCAGGTAGATTATCTTCCTCCTACAGAGAAAGGAGAGGACCAAGAAACAAACAAGGGCTAAAGATGAAGCCACCCCACCAGGATTGCCTTTAGCACAGACCTTTATGTGTTTTTCATTCCCCCCAGCCCCCCAAATTCGCAAAAAAAAGTGTGTTTGTGATAAAGAGCCCACAACAGGTCAAGCATCCAGATAGATGCCAATACTCTGACTTCAATCAGAGAGGGAGCTGTGTGTACATGCGCTCTGCAAGCCCACACCAGTGTGACTTTTCAAGCCCAAAACAGCGCATTTTATAACCCAAACACAATTACAGGACAAGGTCGTACGTCGGGGATGCAGGGAGGTGGGTGCACAGACCTCGAGACCTCGCAAGAGCTGCTCTCACCGCTGCTTCTCTTCCTCCAACATCAAAAACTCCCTGTAAAATCCCTAATTCCTGATGACTTGACTCAGAAGTGGGAGTAGGGATGTCAAAGGTGAGGGGGGAAATACAGAACTGGGCTGGGGAGGGTGGCGGATCCGGCGGGAGGAGGAGGATGAGGAGGAGCAGCAGCTCCGGTCGCTGCGGATGCCCCATCCCGTTCCTGCCCCGCGGCACAGCAGCCTGCACCCCCGTGAGCCAGCTCCTCAGTGTGAAACAGCCAGGAAGCAGCTCTGAAACAACAGCCAAGCCTGGGGGTTACGTGTGTCCCAGGGGAGGGAATACACCCCCGTGCTTTCCTGCAGCTTACCTCGCAGTCTGGGATGGGGGGAACAGCTCTGGCACCCACCAGACAGCACCTTCATCCAAATTTTTCCTGTTTCCTCACCAAAAGCAGTACAGCAGCAGCTTTAAGAGGTCTGGGTTAGGGGCATCACTCTCTCAGTCATCCCTCGGTACATGGGATGCAACAAAGGATCCTCCCCAGAGCCAAGGGGTCCCCTTGCTCCCACCCTGCAGCAAGCCCTGGTGGGCAGGCACCTCCTCATCCTCACAGACGTGGAATTCCCACCTTTCCCCTTCCCAGAGTGGAATTATAGAATCACTTTGGTCAGTAAAGACCCATCAGATCATTGAGTTCAACCATAAGCCTAACACTGCCAAGTCCACCACAGGTTTTTCCTACCTGGGCTCAGGAGGAAAAGCCACTGCATACATTCCCCAGTTTTTACAAATTTTTTTCCAACTGTTAAAAAAACCCCAAAACTCCAAACAAACCTAAATCCCCAGCCCAGAAAAACCCTTTGCAAATTTAGCAAAACACGTCAACAATTTTTTGTGTCAGAGTCCAGGCACAGGTGCTCTCCTCACTAAAAGGAGATGTGTTTTTAGAAACCTTCTTTTGCAAAAGCTGTTGGTGTTGGTGGGCCTTTTGTTTTCCTTTCTGGTGCTAAGTACTCACAAGCATCCTGGAAACTTTTTCTTTTAAAAAAAGACCATTTTTACACTTAGATGTGCACAGAGGACTAAGAGTGTGTCACCACATGTCTGAGCTAGATGTTAAATTCTCCAAAAACCAGATTGCTCTAACAAAAGAGACTGCAATGATAAAGGGAAACCTTATGTTCAAGCACTGGTTAGTCGTGAAAGATTAGAAATTAGCTCACTATCTAATTCTTATGTAAAGGCTTTAAAAGGACAGGATTTCTCCTTAACATTAATCAATTGATAGCTATTCATTATTAGAATCATAGAATGGTTTGGATTGGAAGGGACCTTAAAGCTCAGCCAGTTCCAACCCCCCTGCCATCAGCAGGGACACCTTCCACTAGACCAGGTTGCTCAAAGCCTCATCCAGCCTGGCCGAGAACACTTCCAGGGAGGAGCAGCCACAGCTTCTCTGGGCAACCTGTTCCAGTGTCTGACCACCCTCACAGTGAAGAATTTCTTCCTAATATCTCATCTAAACCTCCCCTCTTTCAACTTAAACCCATTTCCCCTTGTTTTGTCACTAACTGCCCTTATGAAAAGTCCCTCCCCAGCTTTCTTGTAGCCCCTTCAGGTACTGGGAGGCCACTAGAAGGTCTCCCCGGAGCCTTCTCTTCTCCAGGCTGAACAGCCCCAACTCTCTCAGCCTGTCCTCACAGCAGAGCTGCTCCAGCCCTCGCATCATCCTGGTGGCCTCCTCTGGACTTGTTCTAACTGCTCCAGGTCTCTCTTGTGTTGGGGGCTCCAGAACTGGACGCAGTACTCCAGGTGGGGCCTTACAAGAGCGGAGTAGAGGGGCAGAACCACCTCCCGCGACCTGCTGGACACGCTGCTCTGGGTGCAGCCCAGGATATGGTTATTGGCCTTCTGGGCTGCAAGCGCACATTGTCTGCTTGTGTTCAGCTTCTCACTCACCATTCAGATTGAAAAGCAGAAGTAAAAAGCTTGACATCTTCTGTGTGGTCGAGAAGAACTAGAGGAGACAGCATGGGCAAGGGCTAGAGCATCACATCCAGGATTGCAAACACAGCTCATGGGCTTCACACCTAAACCCCAGTCCCGTGGGGACCCAAGCTGCCCTGCTGAGTTCGAGATCAAAGAGTGACTGTCTGAGTGACACAGCGTATCTCCAGGGCAGTAGAAGTCTAGTTAGAGAAAAGATGGGGCACTCATTAGAAGAAAGTAGAAGGAAGAAAAGCAGGTTTATGTTTATGCACAGGATGAGACTCCAGCTCAGGTAAGAGGCTGTTTGTGACCCAACCCTTTTGGGAGACAGTATGAAATATAAAAATCCTGAAGGATTTTAAGGGCATATTTACAAGTGTAACACCTGCGTGCATGCAAGATGTACCTGCACATGAGCATATAACCCTGAAAGATGCCAGAAAACTCACCAGACACTCCCACTGCATTTAGTTACCAGACTTTCTTGGGAAGGGGGTGCTGGAATGACCCTCCTGTGAGCACAGGCTGAGAAAGTTGGGGCTGTTCAGCCTGGAGAAGAGAAGGCTCTGGGGAGACCTTCTAGTGGCTTTTCAATACTTGAAGGGGCTTACAAAAAAGATGGGACTTTTCAGCAGGGCCTGTAGCAAGAGGACAAGGGGAAACTGTTTTAAACTTAATAAGGGGAGATTCAGACTGGATGTAAGGAAGAAATTGTTTACACTGAGGGTGGTGAGACACTGGCCCAGGTTGCCCAGAGAGGTGGTAGAAGCCCCATCCCTGGAAACATTCCAGGTCAGGTTGGACGGGGCTCTGAGCAACTTGATCTGCTTGAAGATGTCCCTGCTCACTGCAGGGGGGTTGGACTAGATAATCTTTAAAGGTCTCTTCCAACCCAAACCATTCCATGACAAACCTACACCACCACCAGCATCCTACATTTCTGCATCTCCTCCTGCAAGCACGTCCAGAATCAGCCATGGATTAAACTGCTTATGCCAAAATCAGTGCCATCATCAGGCATGAAGGAGGTGGATGGACACCTCTGTCCCCAAGACCAATGTGGCCAGGCAAGCTGTCCCCTGAAATAGCTCCTTCCTAGCCTCCTCCTCCCAAACCTGGCTTGGGTTTCAGCTGCAGTTGTTCTCTCCTGAATTGCTCCTCCTTAAATAGTCTCCCTTCCTCTTCCCTGGGGGAGGATTCTCCCCGCGGGATGACAGCAGGCTGTGCAGCCAGGAGAAAGCTAAAATAGACTTTCACTAAGATTAACATCCTGCCAGCAGCTGTATTACAGTGAAATGCAACCACCTGGAGCTTTAATATATAGACGGATTAATATATAGACTGCAATCTATAAATAGACTGAATATTTCATTTCTGCAGTGTAGTCCCCAGAAAAAAAAAGGAAGGTGGGAGCACCCATAAAATAAGGAATACACCACCCAGCCAGACCGGCTGTGCACACCATAAAACATTCCCCCTTCATCTGCAGCATCAACACGGGCTCAAATCAGTGGGAACATAGAACTAGGAACAACCTAAAGATATTCTTGATGTTTACCAGCCAACACACAAAACTGCAGCTAATAAAGCAAAACAAAGAAATCTGAGATGCATTTTTGGGGCAGAAAGCACTTGAAGTGAGAGGAAGGCAGGTGCTACGATACCCTAAATAAGCAACATTGCACATACAGGTTGGATGAGGCTTTGAGTAACCTGGTCTAGTGGAAGGTGTCCCTGCTGCTGGCAGGGGGGTTGGAACTGGATGAGCTTTAAGGTCCTTTCCAACCCAAACCATTCTGTGATTCTGTGATATCCAAAGTCTTTCCAAGTGGTTCCTAGAGAGTTGGACATTGCAATCTGGTTGCCAACAAGTGTTGCAGATTAAGCACTAAGCAACATTGCAAAAAAACAGCTGTAAACTGGTGCCATGTGAACCTGGTAACTGGGAAAGAAAATCAAACTGGGTATTGGGGTTACCCTTGGCAAGACCAACCCTCCCTTCCCATCCAACAGAACTAACAGTCACGGCTACTTGCTGCGGACAAGGAGTTATTTATTAAGCAGAGCTACAAGAATCAAACAGTTTGTGTTAAAGTTGTGGTTCACCACCACCAAAAAAAAATAAAATTAAAAAAATAAATCCATTTTAGGAAAACCAGAGCAGGCGTTGCACAATCAGATACAAAAGTTATCTCCAAAAATTGTGCCGTTATCTGGTTTCAACACACAGTTCCTCCATACGGTCCGTGATCAATCATAAAGCCATCCTTGAAGGCATGGCATCTATAAAATAGCCATCTTGTGTAAGAGAGCCAACACACAGCAGGAAAAGCACTTGGTGATAGGATGAAAAAATAAATAAATTAAAAAAAAAAATTAAAAAAGGAAAAAAAAAACCCCACTTCCTTGACAGGATTTATTTTTAAATGATGGCTGCTCAAGCCTGCTCAGGGAATTGGTACAGCAGGAGGAGCTCCCATGCAAAAGGATGATGAATGGTGACTCAGCAGGTAAAAGCTGTCAAAAAAAATGTCCAAAATTGAAAGGATAAAAAAAATAAGAAGGGAAAGCTATAAATACCTCAAGTAGTTTTGCTTTGTGCACTGGTTGGATGCCTGTTGCTGCAGAAGATGTTGTATGAAGCAAGTGGGGGTTCCTCCTCCAAAACCAGGAGCCAGCAGATTCCAGGGCAGCTTTGCCACCGATGTTGCCAGAACCCCTTGGTGGCATCCTGGTGCCATCAGGAACTGCTTTGTGCCCCATGTCTGCCCCAAACACAACGTGCCAGGGGATCCCACCACCACTGGATTTCAGCTACGTGGCAAAGGAGAGTCCTGCACCCCAAGGTGCACCCCTCTCCAGCCTTCACCCCATGGCTCAGGGAAGGACAGGAACAAGGCTTCTTCATGCACGTTCAGAAAAAAAATACCTCTTTTTGTACTGATTTTTTTTTAAATTATTTTTTAAAATAAAAGTCAAAATAAGCCCAGCTAACATGAAAGGCTGGATAAACACTCCTCCTTCCCCCAAAAGAAATTACAGAAATGCCTTTGAATTTGTTTTGGCAAGAAACAATGTTTTTTATGAAAGAGCTTCATTGAAAAGTTGCAATTTGGAATGTACTCATCTAGTCTACAGGTTTTTTAAAGTTTTAATTACCACCTTAACAGTATTTTGACATAGTTTACGGTTTGTTAGATTGTATTGTGCATTACAAACACCTAAAAGCACCTTTGGAAAGTGCTTTGTTATTGCATTAACGTTAACTGTGTGCTTTGTGCTGCCGAGTCTTGTTGCAGCAATTAACCAAAATAATAAATTAATTCCATTTGGATAAAACGCTGCCATTTATAACCCAGCAATTAAGAAGAGATTTAATTTTAGATATTGCTGCATTCTTCAGTTTATTGAGTTATTCAGTACTGACACTGGTACTATCAGTATGTGTGTGTGTGTGTATATATATATATCAGTTCTTAAAAACAAAACAACAACAAAAAAAAACAGACTCAGACCACTTTCTCACCCCTTAAATTAAGGATGATATAGATGAAAAATTAATGCTGCTTTCCTCTCTCCTGGGAGTTGCAACATATGGTCTTTGTTGAGAAAAACAAAACTACAACAACAACAACAAAAAATCACTACCAAAAGCACAAGCACAGAGCTGGGATTTCTATCACAACAGGCCAAATTATATCAGCCACGGACACGTAAAGAGTTTAGCACAAAAATAAAGAACCCTCCACGGAGCGAGGCAGAGCTGAATATATTTGCAAAGCAGGGTGTGCAGATATTTTAAGGGAGATAAAAGCAGACCAGACATGGCTGGAGAGATGCCCACAGCCCCATCTCCCTCCCCGGGGCCAGGCAGGTAGGAGATGGAGAAAGGAACATGGTTTTTATTTGGCCACGGCTCTTCCAGCGGGTAGGTGATGTCCAGGGAGGTCTGGTCCAGCTGGTACCAATGGGGATGGGATGTCACCGGCTGCATCCAGCACAGGGAAGAGTTAGAGAGAGGTCCAGGGATCAGCACCTGCATCCCAGCAGTGATGGGGCAGCCCTGGGGCTTCCTGACAGTCCCCACCAGGAAAAAGTCAGTGGGAAATGGGATGTGTCCTCACCATCTCCTCTTGGGACACGGCAACAAACACTCACTGGGATCACCAGCAACTTCTACATCATGAAAACAGTCTCTCTGGACAAGGAAAGGACAAGAAGTGAGGGGATGGGAGCTCCCCTTTCCCCACCCATGCTCACTGTGTCACCAGGCTCCCGGCCACCTCCAGCAGCAGGAGACCACGATGTACAGAAGAAAGGGACACACAGGGGTTGTGGCACCAGTCCAGACTTTGAAAGCAAAATTAACACCTGCAGTAGAGGACAAGCTGTGAAATGGTTCTCTAACAGTGGCAGTGGAGAACCCTGGGCATCATCTGAAACACTCAGGTGACACAGTGACAGTAATTTGCTACTAACACCAGATATCAGAGCAGCAGGGCAGCCGGGACAGGCAGCAGGATCCCCAGAGATGACCTGACTACAGCAAGATATGCCTTGGCCACAGGCATGCTGTGGGGCTTCCTGCAGGAAAAGTGGGATGATGCTTTGGGCTTCTTGTCACACAGGAGGCCAGAAGAGGCAGCACACCAAGAGCTATGTGAAAATAGCCAGGGGCTTGCTTTGGCTGGTTTTGTTTGGTTTGGGTTTTTTTTTACATCAAGATGATGAAGCAAATATTCACAACAACAACTCTTAATGGTGCCACAGAAAGATTCTGCAAAACAGGAAGGTGATCGCCCCCGAAAGCCCAGCACCCAGATGGGACAGAGCAGCAGAGCTCACACAGCAGCACCACACTGACCTACAGACCCTGGGGAAAAAGGCTCCTGGTATCCCTGGGACCCTGCCATGGGCAAACCTGGACAAACCAAGCAATGAGGACTCAAAGGACAGCACTCCTAGAATCACTGAAGGGTTTGGGTTGGAAAGGACCTTAAAGATCATCCAGTCCCAACCCCCCTGCCAGAAGTAGGGACACCTTCCACTAGACCAGGTTGCTCAAAGCCTCATCCACCCTGGCCGAGAACACTTCCAGGGAGGAGCAGCCACAGCTTCTCTGGCCAACCTGGGACACTGGCTCACCACCCTCACACCAAACAATTTCTTCCTCACATCTCATCTCCATCTCCCCTCTTCCAGTTTAAAGCCATTGAAGGGGTTCACCAGTCCCCGATGAAGGACACAAGGACACCTTTGCTATGTCCTGACCTCCTGCCACGAGTCCTCTCAAGTCAGAAGCACAAGTGAAAGCAAGCAAAATTAAATTAAACCTCGGCTTTTATAGGGCTCCCCTCCTCCTTGGACAAAAAAAGATTTAAAAAAAAAATCCCCAAGCACCTATTTTTCTTTACCAAGACTCCAACAGTCTTATTTCCTGCTACGTCCCCCTTGAAGGCAGGAGTGTTGCTGCACTAATTGCACCTCTATTGAGCAACGGGCTACCCTCTGCTTTCAAACTGGAATTAGTTACGCTCAGTCTGACCTCGCATTATTTTGAATCACTGCAACATTAAAAGCAAATTAGAGCGACTTGTTAAATCCTTTAAAAGGTAAAGCAATCCTTTTGCTCCAGGTTCACATCCAGGGAAAAAAAAAACCAACAAAACCCAAAATCAAGCTCTTAAATCATGACTCCTGCTTTAATGTGGAAGGATTTAGTCTCATATTTTAAATTTATTCATTCCTCATTTACTTGAACAATCACATTAGTTTTAATGAGCTCTCCCTATGAAAACTCCAACTACAAAGGATCAGATTTGCTTATGTTAGAGCTCTGCACACCTAGACAGGAAATCCTAAAACACTGCCTGGTTCTTAACAGCCAGATTACTAGTTTTTTAATCCTCTCTGCCAGATGCACTTTTAATCTCTTGGTGTATAATAAAACAAATTAGTGTTAATTGTATAGGTAAAACTGAACCAAAATATGCACATCAGATTAAAAAAACAACAACAACCAAAAAAACCAACCCCAAACCTTCAGTTATGTTTTACAGAGCCGGCAAGTGATGAAGCTGGGGGCTGAATTCAACTCTGCAGGTACTGGCTGAGGAAGAAGCTGCTGCGTGGTGAGGGAGGAGCTTTGTCACCCCTCTGCCACTGCTCACGGGCTCCTGATGCTCCTCCAGGTCCACCAGGTCATGAGTGGGCGATGCATCCTCACACTCACAGCACAGCACAAGCAGGCAAGAGCCAAGGCTGGTCCATAGCGAGTTCATATCGCCCCTCAGTGCAGGGGAAATACTCACCCTCCAGATTTACACCTCGAGCCACCTCCTAACTCCTTACACAGGTTCTTTGCTCTCCACCATCAGCAGATTTTATCACCCTTGGTGAATCGGTCACTGCCACCCTCATACCACAAGCTGAAGCATCAGGTTCATGATCCAACTTCCCTACCCAACAATCCAAAAAGCAAAAATTCATCAGCAACCACATATCTCCTCAGGAAAACCCCCAGTTAAGGTGGGCACCTTCATCACCAGCAGCACAGGGAACATGGGAAGCAAAGCCAAGCAGCCAGCGGGACCGCAGGACCATCCAGCTCCCCATCCAGGGCTTGACATCTGCACCTCGTCCCCACATCTACCGAGCTTGGGCCACCTCAAAGCAGTGAGCCCAGGGGAGGATGGGGCACAGGCCAAGCTTTTGCAGCCAGGCAGGTCTGCAGTGAAGACCTCTCCCTCTCCAGAGCCACCAGCTTTCGCCAGCAGCATCTGTTTGTTAACTCAAGAACATCTTGATGTGCCTTCGTAGAAAAAGAGAGTACTGCAAAGTGGTTTGGTTTTGTTGGTTGGTTTTTTTTTACTCCTTTTCTCCAGATCGAGGAGACTGCTGCCAAATTCAGTGACTCTTGCAGGATTAGGAGGTTGTTCCCATTTTCCGCCAGTGCCAGGGGTCCAAATTCAGCAGGACAAATTCAGAATAATTACATGCAAACCCACAAGAAGTTATTTTTTCATCTGTTTCACTGGTGAGCAGGACCCACCCTCTGGAACTAAACTCAGATACAAGCATCACTGACTTCAACAGGGTGGTTCATCAAGCAGCAGACTACATCCCTCTTGTTCCCATCCTCAAGATGTGACTTGCTCATGCTGCAATTTGGCATGGCACAGGGGTGCAAGCCTGGCCAGTGCTGAGGGAGACTGAAAACCAGTCCAAAACCAGACTGAGAAGCAGCACGTGAGCAGGGACAGCCCTGCTTTCCCATGCAGGACGGGAACAAGAGCCCAGGAATGCAAGAAGTCACTCAAAAGTGCTGACTGGCTCCTGGGAAAACCTTCAGCAACCTTTTTTTTTTTCTTTTTTCTTTTTAAATGAATGAAATAAGCCAACAAAAGTCACCCCAGAGGAGGGACAATCTGACAAGATGTTTTCTACAGGGGATGCAAACGGTGAGAGGGCTGGGGTACAGCACACGGGGATGTACAGCAATATCAACAGCTCTGCCAGGACTCAGGCTGCAGGATAGGAATAAATAAATACATGGAAATACACATTTTCAAAGGGTCCTCCACACAGGTAACCCAGGCTCAAGTGTTTCAGAGTTGGAGGAGGGTTTCCTTCCCCACCCACCATATCTAAGCCATATGCAGGATGCTTGTTCTTGTACCAAATCCTTCTCCTTTTCAAGCACAAGAGCCCGTGCCCAGGAAAATGGATTATCCAGTGAGTGAATATTCTGCATTAATTCCTGAGGGGGGTGGGCATGGTGTGCCAGCTGCAACCCACCACAGCCCTCTGGGAGAGGAGAAATGGGCCTCCTCTTCTCAAGCAACTTGCTCTGTGGCAGCTCTTCGCATCTTTCTTCACTGTGAGGGTGGTCAGACACTGGAACAGGTTGCCCAGAGAAGCTGTGGCTGCTCCTCCCTGGAAGTGTTGAAGGCCAGGCTGGATGAGGCTTTGAGCAACCTGGTCTAGTGGAAGGTGTCCCTGCTGATGGCAGGGGGGTTGGAACTGGATGAGCTTTAAGGTCCCTTCCAATCCAAACCATTCTATGATTCTATGATCTTCCCTCCAAGGGAGGGTACAGGAGTGGCCTGGGACAGGGACAAAACCAGCCGAGATTATCGACTGCTCAGGGTAGGGGGGAGAAAACATCAACTATTTCTATTTTAAAAAAGAGAAAACAACTGAACACCAATGCTAACATCCAGTTTGGCTTTAAGAGGGATTTAAAGAACTTGGGCTCCTTCGTTCCTTAATTCCACACCATCCTTCCCCACTACCAGCCAGTATCGACTTCTAACAATGCAAAAGCATCTGCCCACATTTTTGCAATTATTTCAGACCCAGCAAAGAGCACCATCCCCTTTCTGTAGGGTTAATCTAAAGAACAGTTGCCAAAATGTTGAGAACACAGTCGAACAATAGCTCCTCTGATGAAATTCCTCCACTCCATAGAGAAACCAGTATCCTCCAGCTGCTGTGGCTTGTCCAGAGAGATCGCCGAGTGTTTACCCGCTCCCATTAAAAAAAAGGGGGGGGAAAAAAGAAAAAGAAAGAAAAACTGAAAGATTTGAGTGCAGCTTGCAAAAAAATTAACGTAGAGCTTTGCAATTTAACCACAACACAGAAGTTTTCTTAATGCAACGTTTGCTTTGTGTGAAATATAAACCCAGGCCACGCCAGCCACCTGTCCCAGGGATAGAGACTGGATATACTTATGGGTACAGAGCCCACTTTTAGCAGCTCCATGGCTTTAAATACTCAGTCTCAGTGGAATCTCTGATCAGTCATTTATAAAAGCCGGGTAGCCAAGCTGGACAGCTGAATTACAGCAGCTATTATCCACGTATGCCTGAATACAAGCAGACACCTTTATTTATAAAGGCTCTCTGGCTGACCGAGATTTGACATGGGCTACAAAAAGCATTCAGCATCCAACTGACTGCTTCAGAATAATGTGCTGGAAGGTTAGAGAGTGCAGGCCGAGAAGACACCTTTACACAGCGCTGAGAGCTATTGTTAAAAGAATTCACGCTGCTGCAATGACTCTTTTTAACCGAGCAGGTTGAAGTAATTGATTTCCTGAACAGACACATTGAGTTGCACACCTTTGCCACCTCTGTTGGTACGTACTTAAATGGATTGTTTGTTGGGTTGGTTTTTTTTCTAGAGTTAATTCTAAAACATTTAGAGTGTTTCTTGTTTTATCAGGTCTATCCCGTCTCCTTTTAGACCTCTTGTCTAAACTGGTATCCCTGTTTATGGCAGGGGGAGTTGGAACTAGATGATCTTTAAGGTCCCTTCCAACCCCAACTATTCTGCAATTCTATGGTTCTCTTGGGTCTCTGCACTTTCCAAGCTGCTGCTTCTTGCTTCCTCAACCCTTTGGCTCACCCACACCTCACCTCACCCCGAGGGCAGACACACGCTTTCCACGGACTGTGGGAACCCACGACACGCAGGTCATACAAGTGCAAAGGGATGGGAGAGGAAGAAGAAAAGTAGGTGGTCAGAAAAATCAATTGCTGGTGGTTGGTTTAGGTCTAATAATCTCAGTGGCAACCCCCAATAACAGAAGGTAACCAAGCCCATGTCAAAAGTGTGAATTCTGCTTTAAACTGACGACGTTTCCAGGAGCAGCACATACACAGACCCCGAGCGGGGCTCAGCTAGGCGAAGGAAGGCTTTAAGTACACGTATGTTCTCGTATGTTGTGTCCAGTTCTGGAGCCCCCAACACAAGAAAGACATGGACCTCTTAGAATGAGTCCAGAGGAGGCCATGAATATGATGCGAGGGCTGGAGCAGCTCTGCTGTGAGGACAGGCTGAGAGAGTTGGGGCTGTTCAGCCTGGAGAAGAGAAGGCTCCGGGGAGACCTTCTAGTGGCCTCCCAGTACCTGAAGGGGCTCCAGGGTAGGAGTGAGAGAACAAGGGGCGATGGCTTGAAAGTGGCAGAGGGGAGATGGAGATGAGATGTGAGGAAGAAATTGTTTGGTGTGAGGGTGGTGAGACAGTGTCCCAGGTTGGCCAGAGAAGCTGTGGCTGCTCCTCCCTGGAAGTGTTGAAGGCCAGGCTGGATGAGGCTTTGAGCAACCTGGTCTAGTGGAAGGTGTCCCTGCTGCTGGCAGGGGGGTTGGAACTGGATGAGCTTTCAGGTCCCTTCCAACCCAAACCATTCTGTGATTGTATGATTCTCCTGAGACTCCCAACTCTGCTGTAATAACTCAAACCAGGACCTGGCACCTCTGCTGGGGTGCAGAGATGGGACCCAGCAGAGATGAGCCCAGTTACAGGGCTGTGCTCTGCCTGCCAGCGCAGCAATCATAAGGAAGAGCCTTCCTTGCCTGGCTACTCATTTCTTAATGAGCATCAAAAATGACCATCAAAAGCATCCTCCTTTGACTTCCAGAAGCATCCTTCCTGCTGCCCAGCACCTCCTCCCCTTGCCCCCACCCCTCCTACCACACCCAAACCTGGAGCACTGGACTCACCAGCACAGGACCAAGCTCCAGCACAACTCTCCAGCTAAAATCCCCTAGAGTGGAAGAAATTTGGGGGCTGATCGTGACCTCAGGCATCCCTCATGGCACCAACCTGAAGCTCCAGGGAGGTTTCCCCAAAGGTGCTGCTGGATGGGATCCCCAAAGGGGCCACCCTCAAGATCCCAGCATCAGGCAGGAGCTGTGTGCTGCCATTGCCTTGACCAGTAAGTTGTTATGGTAACTGAAGGGTTTTTGTTGGTTTGTTTTTTGTTTGGGTTTTTTTTTTCTTCCTCTTTTGAAAAGAATTCTTATCAGTTTAACATAATAACAGCAGTCAATACCAGTTCTTATCTGAAAAGGTCACTCAGGTAGTTATAACTCAATATTTCATCTACATTCACATTATCTGGAGGGAAACAGCCTGAGGAATTTGCCTTTTTTTAAAAAAAAATAATCCACTTCTGAAGAAGTGTAAGATTTAAAAAAATCTTACTCAGAACCAAGCTGACCCCACGGGTAATTTGAGCACACTGGAGAACAGACAGAAAAAAAAGGTAGAAAAATCACACTGATGTTTGTTGCATGAGAAACAAGGGGAATATTCCAACAGAAAAACTATGAAAACTGGGGAAATGCATGAACATGGACCACAGCTGCTGCAGAAACACTGTGTTCTGCTTGCAAAAGGGTCAGATCAGCCAAGTTGTTCTTTCTCCACAACAAAAGTTGTGGGTTTTTTTCCCTCAATGATTGTCTCCTGATTTTCTTCCTTCTTCATTTCCCATTGCAGACAGGGGACAGGGAGAAGGGTACAATAACAACAATTTGATCACAAGAAGAACTGATCTGTGATGTTCAGGGTTTTTTCTTCTTTGAAAACACAAAAACTAGAAGAAACACAGTAGCATGCAGAGTGAGTTTTAAAACGTTTCAAGCTAAACCTGGTCAGACCCTGTTTTATCCACCCACTCAACTACTTCTTTAATCACAATTAAAACTCTAAACACAACACATGCCTATACTCCACCAGGACACAGCGTAGGCAAGGAGCAGGAGAACTAACTGGTTAAAAGTTAGGCAGGTTTGTGGTTTGTCAGAAATAAGTGTTATCAAAAAAAAAAAAACAAAGAAAAGGGAAAAAAAGAAAAGTAAAAGAGAAATCTGGAACAAATTATTTGCAAGGATCAGTTGCAGAAAAGAAGCTTTTTAAAGCACTCTGTGCTTCCACTCCAGGGCTGCCTCGCTCGAAAGCAAAGAGCAGAGCAGAGCAAAGCTGCTGAGTCCTGCAGATGACACTCACAATATTACCATGACTTTAAGTAAAATAACATCTTCAGGCATGAGAGCTCAACACACTGGGCCACGTCCAGCTCCTGCAAATGTCAGGGAAGGCTTGCAGGGATTGCAGCAGCAGCTGGCTCAGCCCTTGGTGCAAGAGAGCCATCAGCACCATCCATCCAGATCTTCCCTAACAGAAAACCTCATGTTCACAATGCAGAACGACCACCAGTTTGTTCAAACACGGTAGCACACGCAGGAGAGTCTTTTTCTGCCCCATGGATTATTTTTTTATAATACAAGAAATACAAGCTCTGCAAATGCCCAGGAACGGCTGCAAAGGGCAGCAGAATTAATAGCAGCAAACCACATGGTTATCACCTCAGTCTCAACTTAGAGATCAGAAATTCACAGAGTCCATCAGCAGAGACGTCAGAGAAGGGCCACCAGGACGATGCGAGGGCTGGAGCAGCTCTGCTGTGAGGACAGGCTGAGAGAGTTGGGGCTGTTCAGCCTGGAAAAGAGAAGGCTCCAGGGAGATCTTATAGTGGCCTCCCAGTACCTGAAGGGGCTACAAGAAAGCTGGGGAAGGACTTTTCATAAGGGCAGTTAATGACAAAACAAGGGGAAATGGGTTTAAGCTGAAAGAGGGGAGGTTTAGATGAGATATTAGGAAGAAGTTCTTCACTGTGAGGGTGGTCAGACACTGGAACAGGTTGCCCAAGGAAGTTGTGGATGCCCCCTCCCTGGAAGTGTTCAAGGCCAGGCTGGATGAGGCTTTGAGCAACCTGGTCTAGTGGAAGGTGTCCCTGCTGCTGGCAGGGGGGTTGGAACTGGATGAGCTTTAAGGTCCCTTCCAACCCAAACCATTCTGTGATTCACTTACACCAGACAGGAGCCCTGAGCCTGGGAAGCCTTAGACAAGGTGTTGCACTGCACATTTGCACGCAGCCTGATCAGAAAACCATGCTACAATTCAGACACCTTCACCAAAAACCTTTGATACACCCATAGCAGGCCATGGAGTCACCCCGTGTAAATACACAAATCACACCACAAGCAGGTAACCAGGCATGGGATGGGTGAACCTGCGCTGATAAATCCTTCCCCTGCATCATCCTTCCCACCCTGTTTAAGGCCAGGCTGGATGAGGCTTTGAGCAACCTG
>NW_010304905.1:0-8036 GCF_000700745.2 Antrostomus carolinensis | reverse complement strand
CTGCTGCTGGCAGGGGGGTTGGAACTGGATGAGCTTTAAGGTCCCTTCCAATCCCAACCATTCTATGTGATTCTGTGATCTCCTCGTGCCTCAGACAGATATTCCTCTGCTGCAGAAGGGGAAGCAGCACGCAGGCAGAAAGTCAGGAATGGATCTGCTTGCTCCAACCTCAACTTTATTTCTAATTACTGGGGCCAAGATGGAAAGCCACAGGCTTGGCTGTTTGCCATCGCCAGACTCAGGCTCAGCAATAACCTCTGCAAATCTCTGGGTCTCCTTCTTAGGACCAGAGCAATGCAAAAAAAACCAACAAACCCCAAACCAACCAACCAAAAAAACACTTTGTTTTTTTTTTAAGTGAAAAGGGGAGAGCGTGCAAGACTGCATCCCTCACACCAGGTCTCCAGCTTCTTCTAGCATCTTTTAGATGATGCCTTAGCAGCTCTTGCGTAACCAAGAATTAGCAAAAAAAAGTAATGCTCTTGTTTATTTAGTGAAAAGAGAGAAAAATAGAAAAGGGGCATGAGCGCTCTCAGAGGTATAGATGCACACAGGATTCATGCAAGGGTTCATTCTCTTTAGCTTGGAGAAGAGGAGACTGAGGGGAGACCTAATTAATGTCTACAAATATGTTAAGGGTGAATGTCAGGAGGATGGAGCCAGGCTCTTCTCAGTGATGTCCAATGGTAGGACAAGGGGCAATGGGTGTGAGCTGGAACACAGGAGGTTCTGCTTAAACTTGAGAAGAAACTTCTTTCCAGTGAGGGTGACAGAGCCCTGGGACAGGCTGCCCAGGGAGGGTGTGGAGTCTCCTTCTCTGGAGACATTCAAAACCCACCTGGACACCTTCCTGTGTGATCTCATTTAGGTTCCTGCTCTGGCAGGGGGGTTGGACTGGATGATCTTTTGAGGTCCCTTCCAATCCCTGACATTCTGTGATTCTGTGTGATTCCAGCTGCAACCCTTGGAGCCCAGCCCCGCTCCTGGGTTTCTGCAGACAGAAAGGGTCACAAACATGACGACTCATGCTTTGCCACGGGCTCCTGCACTCACTTGGCACCATGCAAGAAGTGGGGTGATCAGGTGGGAACCCCAAAACACAGCCCAGCAGCTGCTGTAATACACCAGCTTCTCCCTGCTCTGATGAATCCAACCCTGAGGAGCTGTCAGTTCTGACCCCGGGGGTTTGGATACGGTGGTGCCCTTTCTCCAAACAGTTCTCTGTGGTAACATTAGACACAAGCACGAAGAAGCTGGAGAGCTAAAGCACTGACGGATGCATCTGAAAATAAAGCAAGTGTTCACACTAATTACTATTTCAGATACTCACACTGATTGCCAACATAATTCCCAGACTGGGGAAAAAAAAATTGCTTTCCTGGACCACAAATTAAATAGATAATTTTGGTGGAGTAGGAGAAGAAAGGTCAGAGCTTGTGAAATTTCAGGAAGATGGGAATTTGCACTGTGATCCACCTGGTCCACAGAAACCTTCACCAACCGCTTCATAGAATGGTTTGGATTGGAAGGGACTTTAAAGCTCATCCAGTTCCAACCCCCCTGCCATCAGCAGGGACACCTTCCACTAGACCAGGTTGCTCAAAGCCTCATCCAGCCTGGCCTTAAACACTTCCAGGGAGGAGCAGCCACAGCTTCTCTGGCCAACCTGGGACACTGTCTCACCACCCTCACACCAAATAATTTCTTCCTAATATCTCATCTAAACCTCCCCTCTTTCAGCTTAAACCCATTTCCCCTTGTTTTGTCATTAACTGCCCTTATGAAAAGTCCTTCCCCAGCTTTCAGGGAAACTTTGCAGAGAACTTTGGCTGACCAGAGCATCAACTGTTTTAAAAGCAACAGGTCCAAATACAAACATGTAAAACATAAATGGTGAGATGGGCACGCAGCTCCACTCAGACGCTGAGGTCGAACACACCGAAGGACGTAACGGCGCAGGCAGCCATCCACCAGCAACAGCCTACAAGCAGAGCACTTTCCCCATTCACCCATTTAACCTCGTTTGAAGATAACTGTGTTTGTAAACTAGATTATTTTAATTGATGGCTCTACAGTCGGTTCTTACTGAGCTCCTGATCTAAAGTTATCCTTGACCTCTCCCATCAATCCACATCCCAATGGGTTGAAGGCTTCTCAGTAATGCCCTGTGTGGTTCTTCCCCAACACACGTGGCTTTGGGGAAGAACTTAATCCCAATTACTTTTCCAAGCACAAACACAAGGTATCTGTGCAGAAGGGGAACGTTTGGATAGAAATCAAGGGACAATAAGCCAGCACAGATAGAAAACTCTGTCTCTGATCTCCAACCATGCTCAAAACGCTTCTCTGCATCTTTTAGGTGCACCTCAACAGCGGGATTTTCCCCAGCTGCAGCCACTGGGGGAATTAACCCCAACATCAGGTCCCTCACCAAGGCACACGTTATATGACAAAATGGTAAAAGGACACTGCAAAGTACGGAAAAGTCTCTCTGGGAGAGAGCAGCCCACCTGTGGGCAGACCCACTCGCACCAGCGCGATGTTCTGGGCAGCAAACCACACTGTTCTCATTAAGACTCTCCCATTTTTAGATTAGATATTAGGAAGAAGTTCTTCACTGTGAGGGTGGTCAGACACTGGAACAGGTTGCCCAGAGAAGCTGTGGCTGCTCCTCCCTGGAAGTGTTGAAGGTCAGGCTGGATGAGGCTTTGAGCAACCTGGTCTAGTGGAAGGTGTCCCTGCTGATGGCAGGGGGGTTGGAACTGGATGAGCTTTAAGGTCCCTTCCCACCCAAACCATTCTGTGATTCTATGATTTTAAGCATTGTTACCTAAAAAAAGTTTCCCCCAGCAAGTTCCACTGCACAGGGACAGGCACACTTGCCACCCAAATGAGCCAGCCCTTCCTAGCTCTGCCCCACAGAGCAAACCTCACCATCAGAACTGCTGCTGCTGCTCTGGGAGCTTCTCCCTCCTCCAACTGCAAGGGATGAGTGCCAGGAACCTCGAGGCAAGGCATTTTTAAGAAAACAAGAGATGAGTGAAGCTCAAGCTCAGTGGTATCTCCTCTCGGTCCCATGAACAGGGCAAGGAGGAGAGCGAAGGGAAGTGCCACAGACGTGCCTCCAGCCAAGGCTGGCGTGAGCCAAACACTGGCCTCCGGCGCTTCCCACAACTACTCTGAAAAGCATCTTTAAAAATAAAAATCTCTGTGAATTGCAAGAGAACACTGGGCACGTAGCCTCGCTCAAACTCCCTGGCTAACGTTCCTCTGTACCTTTATTCTTCTCCCCTTGCTGTTCTCCCAAAAAAAACCTCAGCACAGATAGCTTTTAGCCATCAAGTTTGCAAACAAAACCTGGGCAAGACGCATGGCAGCAGCTCAAGCAACAGCATGTAGATTAGAAGAAGCCAATGTGCAAATTCTCAGCAAATCTCTTGATTTAAGAGTCCCAGCTCATGGTTTTTTAATGAACAGAGCTGGTGGGGCTGCTTACACCCCCCCTCTGGGTAGAGACAAGTGAGTGGAGGGAGCACACGATGCCAATGTCCAGCGTTGCACTTACAACTTCCTATTGCTCCAGCTGAGCGTAGGGCTCAGCTCCTTGTTCCATCCTCCTCCTCCTGGGATGTCTGCTCAGCACGGGACAGCCCAGTGGTGCTGTCACACAGCCCACGGGCACCTAAACTAGAGCTCAGCACTGCAATGGGAAGCCAAGAAAAGTGAAAAAAATAAATGGAGATTTTAAAAGTGGGCACTGGGATGATTTTCCATCAGTGTGGGGTCACTGGGGGCAAACTGCAAAATTTGCACAGTGGAGGGGTGGCAGCTTCCTGATGAGCTGGGAGACTGTGGTTGGGGTGGCAGCAAGAGTCACAGGACCAAGCATATAAGAGACAAGGTCTGCAGGAACATGTAATACCTTTTAATAGAGCAGCTGGGACAGTTGGGAGAAGAGAAAAAACAAACAAACAAAAAGAACCCAACACACCAAACCACGGCCACACAAGTCCTCCTTTGAGCTGGTGCACCTCCATGCTTGGCCATTTTTTCCAGCTGCATGACTTGGTCTAATTAAAGCCATTATTGCTCCCTGCAACCCTTGTCTCTTCCTCTGGCCAGTCCTTCCCAGGATGAGAAATGTAGCTCATTTTGATGCTCTCTCTCATTGTGATAACTGACAGCCTGCCAAAATGAAATAAAGATTTTGTCCTTAACATGTGAAGTAGTTAATGTCCTGTGCACAGGGCAAAGAAAGCTTGTGGCCTTCAAAACCAAGAGTTTAAAGCTGCTGCTCTGCTGCCATCGGTGCAGATGGGTGTTTGGATGCCTGAAGGATGCCACAGGAATCATCGAATAGTTTTGGTTGGAAAAGATCTTTAAGATCATTGAGTCCAACCAAAAAACTAACACTGCCAAGTCCACCACTAAACAATGTCCCCAAGTACCACATCTAGACATCTTTTAAACACCTCCAGAGATGGGGACTCCACCACTCCCCTGGGCAGCCTGTTCCAACGCCTGAGAACACTTTCAGTAAAGAAATTTTTCCTCATATCCAACCTAAACCTCCCCCAGCGCAACTTGAGGTTCAACTTGAAGAGCTTTCAGGCTTCTCTGGTGGCCAAAAGAAGCTGCAGGAGCAAGGAAGCCATGGCATCTCCAAAGCCAGGGCTGGTGGGACAGGATGCAGAACTACTCTGGAAGTCCTAGGAAAATCCCAGTCATGCCTCTGGCTGTCAGAAAGGGGATGCCTGAGCAGGTGGGAGCAGAAGCACATCCTGCACTCAATGCTAAACGCCTACAGACCAGGATGCAGCAGCTCCCATCTCCTCATCGGGTCTGTACCCTGCGGAGCGGCTGCACCCAGCACCCCTGGGTGTCTCATCCCCAGTCCGTGGGCACAGGAGCACCACGGGTCCCACTCTCACCACAGGTCCCACCACACTCCAGCCTGACCTTTCCTGGTGGCTCGGAGGAGGTCGCCGTGTCCTGATGGCTCCGAGCAGCTGGGACTGAAGCTGCCCAGCGAGGCCAGGCTGGAAGGAAGGAAGGAAGTTATAGCTGGCTTTTAAATAGCACTGTGTAATACCTGAAACTTCTATTTCTGTGCACAGAGAATATGGCTTCCATATTCTTCTCCACACACATTAGGCCAAGTCATTCGCACTCCAACTGAATTAGCAGCAACCCACGTTCTTCACCAGTTACACCATTAAAGCTCTGCGAGGCTCCTGGTAGCCACCACGTAGGATAATCGCAAGCTGCACGCTTCACCTAATGAAGAAATGTACAGATTTCCTTCCAGGTGTGCTTCTCACTTCCATTTTACCTTTATCAATTAATAGATTTAAAGGAACCATGGATTGCAGGTGGTCTCACAGCCATCTGCACACCCCCCACAGCACAGGTAGGCACCACATCTCCAGCGCAGCTTTCTGGAAGATGTTTCTCCTCTGAGGTGGGCAACGTGGTTCTATCCACCCTTCCATGCTTGAGCAGGTATCCAAAGAGCCACAGAAACAGGACGCTCCTCAGGCCTTTCTCAGGGTCATACGTGGCCGTACGTAACAGAGCCATGTTGGGTTTGCAGCCCTAACGAGGAGGGTTTGGCTGTCATCATCAAAAATACCCCCACACTTGGAAAGAAATCAGATAGAACTCCTTCAAAATAAATATACATCCTTCTCCATGTCAATTAACTAGCTTAAAAGCTTTTTATTTTCCTTCCTTGAGGTTTTCCCATCTCATCTGGTTTTCCCATCTCATCATTTGCAGTCTACCAGGCAACAAACAACCTGGACACTTTTGTTGAGGGGAGTTTCCCTCCATGCCTGGTTGTCCTGGTTTCACTGGGATAGAATCATAGAATTAATTCTCAGTCAGGAAAACGGCATTTTAAGAAGACTGCTCATCACTCCATTTGGTGAGAACAAAGTTGATAAGACACTTTGTTGTAGTTTGTGGCCAGCCATGGTATGCAGGTTTCCACAGTGATCAAGGTCTTTAGCAGCTTGGAGGTAGCCAGGTGCTGAGGCCAGGAGGAGGGAAAGCCAGGGCAGCTGAGCTGAGCTGGCCATCAGAAGTGCTCCAGACCATAAACCCCCCGCTCACTAGAAACTGGAAAGTTTGCTGGGGATGACCTCTCTTCCTCAACAGCCACCATCCCTGGAGGGTCTCCTTCATCCTTCTGCTCCTGAAGCCTGCTCTTCTGCTTGTCGTGACCGTCACATTTTTTGTCAGCTGAGTATAACTTTGTGTATTTTATATCAGCATTAATATTAGTTCTTGTTATTATTTCATTAAATCTGTTTTCATTTCAACCCACAGGTCTCCTTTTCTTTTCCCAATTCTCCTGCCCAGGGGTGGGGAGGGGTCACTGAGTGATAGAACAACCACCTACACCAAGACACTGGTCCACAGACCCAAAGGCTGATGAATCTAGCTCCACCAGCCAGTGAGGACCTCATGCTCCAGTCTCCCTTTTGATCCCCTCCTGGTCTCAGTTGTTGGTGATGATATTGCCAAGGATGGTGCCCATCCGCCAAGGAACACAGCAGAGCTGCAACCTCCTTCTAAGGGCCATGAACTAGGGGGAACATTCAAGTGTTCCCACCTCCTTAACAGGGTTGGGGCAAAAGCAACGGGTCCTGCACGTACAAAACAACTCACTTTTCACAAGGACCCACCATTTAAGTCAATTCCTACACATGTTGCTCCTGCACATCAGACCAGCACGTTGCATTCAGACCAGCATTGCTTAACTCATGGTGACATCTCTTGCCAGATGGAGGATTTCACCCATGCTTCATTGAAGGTGACCACACCACGTCTTAGAATCATAGAATGGTTTGGGTTGGAAGGGACCTGAAAGCTCATCCAGTCCCAACCCCCCTGCCAGCAGCAGGGACACCTTCCACTAGACCAGGTTGCTCAAAGCCTCATCCAGCCTGGCCTTCAACACTTCCAGGGAGGGGGCATCAACAACTTCCTTGGGCAACCTGTTCCAGTGTCTCACCACCCTCACATTGAAGAACTTCTTCCTAATATCTAGGTGTCTTACAGCCACCTCCTATGTTCTATTTGGGCTGTGCACCCCCATCACCCCGCAGTCCCTTGTACACCACTATTGCCACGTCGTCAACACCAACGAGGATGCTGATGGGGCATCTTCAAGCAGAGAGCCACCGTTTCCAAGTCAGCAAAACACCAGGAAAACATACCAGGAGCCACCTCAGCCTCAAGCCTGTGAGGTGAATCGAGCTCAAATTAGTTAAGCAAACAGGATTCAAACAGTAAAGCGTCACATCAGGTTAGGTGACAACGCTGCTTTTCAGAAGAACTTGGTGTGATTCCATTGCCAGGGAAGCGACAAACACCAGACTGCAAAACAGGCGCTGAATAGGAGCGGTTTAAAAATCAGAGGTGGTTTGATGAAGAAGACAAGAGTTAACACTGGAGACTAAAAGCTATTTCCCAACAGGTCTGGGTTACAAACCTCAGCTACCCGTCCCTCCACCACAACAGGATTGCACGGCTCGGAAAAGCACAGGGATACATCCAACCCACGGAAAAGCCCTACAGAGGGGTGTTTGGGGAGAAAGAAGAACTCAACGGATCCAGGTTTTGCAAATACCCTGGAGGAACAGCTCATTTTGGGAAGAAACAGCTCCACAAGCGCACTGAGGGACGGGTGGGAGGCTGGATGCCAAGCTGTGCTCGCAGGGGAAATCCTCACGCCAAGCAAGGTCAGTGGGATTACAGGGGCAAGCAGGGCTCGCTCGCACGAGCCGAGATGGGAGGGGTCCAACCTCTGCTTGCCACCTCGGTTTACATCAAGCAAATACCATCACACAGACTTTGGATCTGGGAAGATTTCAAAATGTTATTTTCCTTCCTAATTTGCCTTTTCTGTGGTCAGGAGATAAATCACCCTGCTTTGAATTACCTGACCAACCTAGGGGACGTGGCTACAGCCAAAAACACAATTTGAACAAAAAATTGCGACGTTGCTAGAAAAAAAAACACCATAAAAT
>NW_010304904.1:57767-58811 GCF_000700745.2 Antrostomus carolinensis | reverse complement strand
TGCCGCGGAAAGTTCCCCCCGCCCTGAGGGGCATCAGGGTTTGGGGATTCTCCTCCTCGACCCGCCCCGCACAAAGCCGGGTGCGGGTCCCCAGGCTGAGGCTGGGGCTGGGCTCCCTGCTTCTCCCTCCCTTCCTCATCTTCCTCCTCCCCAGATTTCCCAGGGCGGGCCAGCTGCGGGAAGGCTGGGTGAGGAAAGGGAGAGAGGCTCCTCACTCAGCGGGTGACAGCCCGAGGAAAGCCCGCGGGTACAAACCCTCTCCAGACAGCCCCTTCCCAGCCCTTGGCTCACTGGGTGCATTTCCAACACCCACCCGTCACCCCGCGACACACCAGGTCAGCTCAACAGGCCGTAGGTGCAGGCACCTCACCTCCCATCCCTCACTTGCATCCTTTTTCCCCTGACCCAGTACACATTTCATCCAAGACTTTCAAAGACCTTTAATTATTCTATCAATGCACACCCATAAATCTTCCAGAGCAGCATTTCATTAGGCAAACATCAATATATGGTACACAGATGTACACAGAGGTACCAAGGGCTGGCTGCATAGCAAATCACACACCGAAACCATAGTAAAAGCTAAAACAGAATTGTTCAGTCTTGGTTTTCAGGGCTTTTCTAGGGAAATTATTATATAAATTTCTTTTTTAATTAAAAAAAAAAAATCCATGAGAAGAACTTGTGTTAGTAGATTACCAGGTTACTAGAGCAAGCTCCTATTTACACCATCACAAGTCTCTCCTGTGAGCCCTTACCAGCTTACAGTTAGACTAGTGAGGGAACACATAAGAAGCCTGCAACTCTTAACTACTAGTGTTACATAATCACATCGCTTATATATTTAAACAAACATCAAGCAGATTTTTGTTGTTGTTCTCCTTGACAAACTGGGAAACAGAAAATAGCACCTTGAGTGGAAGAGACAAAACATAGGTCCATCCAACCAGGGCAGAAAAAAATGAAGGAAAACAGACCTCCTGGCTCACACCTGAGGGATTATCTGTGTCGTGTACAGGTAGGGGGACTTACAACTTGCTTTCA
>NW_010304904.1:44523-57674 GCF_000700745.2 Antrostomus carolinensis | reverse complement strand
TCCAGGCGGGTTTTGAATGTCTCCAGAGAAGGAGACTCCCCCACCTCCCTGGGCAGCCTGTCCCAGGGCTCCGTCACCCTCACAGTAAAGAAGTTTCTTCTCAAGTTCAAGCGGAACCTCCTGTGTTCCAGCTCACACCCACTGCCCCTTGTCCTACCATTGGGCATCACTGAGAAGAGCCTGGCTCCATCCTCCTGACATTTGCCCTTTACATATTTATAAACATTAATGAGGTCACCCCTCAGCCTCCTCTTCTCCAAGCTAAAGAGACCCAGCTCCCTCAGCCTTTTCTCATCAGGGAGATGCTCCACTCCCTTAATCATCTTGGTGGCTCTGTGCTGGACTCTCTCAAGCAGGTCCCTGTCCTTCTTGAACTGTGGGGCCCAGAACTGGACACAATACTCCAGATGCAGCCACACCAGGGCAGAGTAGAGGGGGAGGAGAACCTCTCTTGACCTACTGTATGAGGTGATCAGGGATGTGCAAGCAGATGGATGTGGAAGAACTTCAAAGGAAAGTATGAGATTCTGAGCAGGTGTTAAACATGGGTACAGAGAAGGCAAAGGAGAGGGAAGACAGGGAGAGGAGGAGGCAAAGGTCTTTCTAGCCAAAGCAGAAGGGTGGGAAGAGAAGAAAGGCTGGGTATGAACTCTTTAGGACTTTCTCAACTGGAAAAATATGTCCTTGTGAAGGACTATTTCACACACTATTCTCCAGTAAGGAAATCAAAATCACATCCCAGCATTTGGGTACCTCCTGGCTGAATTTTGAGGGCTGAAGGTGAAGGATGTTAACCTCAACACCTTTCCATTTGGGTACCTCCTGGCTGAATTTTGAGGGCTGAAGGTGAAGGATGTGGGGGGGGGGCATTAGTTTAAGGCTGAGCCCAGGAAAGATTCTTCACAATGCTTGTATCAGACAGATATGTTTACAGTAAAAGCAAAATACTGCTCCTGAGAAATTGGTACAAGCTACAAGCAGAAGAACAGTTTTATTCCTTAATGGCAGTGTTGGATGCAGAGCAATCTGGAAATCCTGTAGAGAATCCAAAGACAGCACCTGTCTGTAAAACATGATGCATTTTTTAAAGTCCTCAAGTCAGCGTGACTAACAGGGTTCCAACCCAGAACACTTCTGAAACGGAGAAGTTCAGTGCATGAAAATATTGGGTTTGTTTCTGTTGGGTCTGTTTTCAAATCAAACAAAACCTTAATTTATCCTCTGAAGCAACGTTATGTGATTTCAGAATACACAATCTCATCTTTAATCACTGTTCCAATGGCTACAGAAGCAAGGGCAGATGCTCCCATCTGCTATGTGGCACTGGGTGGAGCAGAACAAGCCAGTGCCCCAAAAATGGATTGGCAGATGCAGCATCTCTACAAGGGTCTCTGGGAAAGACAGCCCCCTCCCCACACTGCTGTACCAAACTAACATATGTGCACACCGCTCTGTTCAAGTGATGGCCATTTTGAGGAAGGGGGACCTATAGAGAGGAAGGACAAAGCTGGGGAGCAGCTGTTCTGTACAGCGTGGTTCCTTCTGCAGTATGCGATTTTCAGCTGGAAATCCATACGGTTGTTTCAGCTTGGGAAAATGGGAGATCAGCCCTTCACCTTCAGTCCCACTGGAAAAAGCACTACTGGCAGCAAGAGAGGCTCCGTGCTGGAGCAGACATGAATGGAAGAGGAAGACAGATGTAGGGAAGAGCTCTGCATGCCTTGAAGTTAAGTCATATACATTTTTGAAGTGATCATTAATTTGATATTCCCATCCTAAAAAGCAGATTTAACCTTCTAGCCAGTAAGTTATCTACATAATCCTCACCACTGCAATATCCAAATACCTTAAAAAGCTTTTGAACTGGGCATCCAGATGATCAAGTTCACAAAGTCTAGGTGTAAGGCTGACAGCTTCAGACTCACTCAGGTTTGCCTATAGGTGGAAGCTCAAATGTAACAGGGTTGCACATATCAGTCCTACCTTTCACAATGAGGGCGATTTGTCAGGATTAGCCTCAGGGGTATTTCTAATACCTTCCCTTTACTTGTGGTGATTAAACAGGATTGAAGATATCTTCCCGTTCCTTCCAGCTCCTACATCTTTTCCTGGGGATTTATATAGAAGGGAAGATGCTGTAATGCACCTAGTAACTAATAAATCTCACAAGGACAACATAAAGTCACTTTATTAATACAAGTTTAACCTTCCCCAGCTAGTAATTGTAACTCTGTGTTACCATGTGGGTCTTGCCACATTAGCACTCAATCAGAAAAAGCCCACGAACATTTATGAAGAACAATGGAAAATATTTACAAGTTTTACTGTCTCTTTACTTTTTCAAGAGAGGAGACTTCCACACTTAATGCAATCATCACTGCTTCTGTGAGACAGAGGAAATGAAGGTGCCCTAAACATGACAAACAGAAAATGATATGTACAAAAATAGAGGAAAGAGCTGCATAATAAAGCTGTCTTTTGTAACTGTCCAAGGGAGACTGAGAAGTCTGAAAATGAATTGCAGCAAGGATGACTTTGAAGAGAAATTGTCAACTTGCTCAGCTCCCAAATTCACACCCTCATGCACAGCCTTTAGACAAAAAGCAAAACACAGATGCCCAGGAGTTCTGAAGCAGATAAGACCTTTATGCTTTCTTTCTGGGTTTGTTACATATTCATTCTGTGATCATAGTTTAAACTTTCATAACTGGAAGAGTTACATTAATAACAGAAATATAACTATGCATGTGAAATACCAGTGATAAGTTATTGGCAAATATATAAAAGGAAGTGCAACTTTAGACCTCAAACTTAATTAAAATGGGCTGTTTTTCAAAGGTACAGGGCAGCTGAAGACTTCCTGACATCATGGAAAAGCAAGGGACATCTTTATCTGAAAACCAACACCCAACAATTTCTTGAAGTGATTACACTTAAACTTTTATTTCCATTTTCCCTTTCTTTCTTTTGACTATAAGCATTTATTCCACCTTCTTGAACAGTTCATACTGATGTCTAAGAGAAATCTGGTAATGACTCTGGTAGAAGCAAGTGTGGTTCCAGAGATATTCTGTGTTTTTTTCCTTGAACAGAATAATTAAAAACAAAAATCAGCCTGGAGTAATAGCATGGTTGAAATATTAAGGTGTTAAAACTTTAAGGAAAATTATATACTTCTAGTGAGGAAAATTTAAAAGCTTATTTGAATTATTTATTCCATTCTGAAATGACTTTTAATAATTAAATCTGATGTTATGAGCTTTGTTATCAGCTGATGTTAATGCTTACTGTTTTAGCAGTGTGAGGATATTTTCTTGCTACTGTAGGTGTGAAGGGGCCCTTAATGAATACGAAGAAAAGAATAAATAAAAACATTAAAATAAGGAAAACACAAATATTCTAGTGCTGGGATCCTGGGGCACCCTGAGGTGATTTGTCTTTTTCACCTCACTACAGTGATCTAGCAATTGCCTTTATTTCCGATGTTAGTATTAGGATTCAAAGATGACACATTCACACATGATATATATGTCTCCTCTTCAGACTCATGTAACCCATAATGTTAAGTAACAATATTGTCTTTAGGTCAACTGTGTCACAAAGTTAGATTTCCTTAGAAAACTGCAGGCACAGTTAGGAAAAAAAGACAACGGCTTCTTGGGGGCCCGATTTGTCCCCTATGTAATCAGAAATCTGAGGTCACCCATTGTAGGTTTCAGGTATTGACATGTGGTATCCAGAAACAAACCTCAAAGATTCATATTTTGCCAGCAAGGCAAATAGACAGTTGATGGTATTTTGAAAAGCTTCTAGCTTTGACCCAGTTTCCACCACTATCACAGATAGCACCTCTTACACCAAACACAGATTTATGAGTAGTCCCAGTCAGCACTAATCGTTAATTGAAACATCAGAATAAGACCCTAAATATTTAGTAATATATTTTAATATGTTTAGATTTAGTGGTACAGTTAAATACATTCCCACCTCACACATCTTTACAAGCACAGCTTGACACCACGAGTGTTCAAGCACGGGGCATGATCCTGTGAAGTGCTGGTTCTCACAAAGGACTCAGTTTGTTAATAAACATACTTAAAACTCAAATCAATGCCAAATTTGATCTCACGCAAAATAAACCTTCTTTTGCATCCTGGTTTTAAATCACATATCTTAAAACTAACACTGGACAATAGCTAAACTTCTTCCCCTTCTTCACTAATGATTTTGAGCTGCTCATCAGTGAATATCATATGGAATAAACATGTTCCAAAACTATATAATGGCCCATGGATAGAAGACTGTCTCCTATCTGCATTTCTTCTCACACAGCCAAACTCTATCTAGCATTAAATACATATTTAAATCATGCAGATGTAAGTAAATCTCAATCAATATTATTACCCCCAATATGAGTTTGACGTGACTTCCAGGTGGGTAGTTTGAAGATTCTAAATTAAATCTGTTCCTGATACTTGAAATATCTTAATACTCTCCTGGAATAAACCAGGACTGTTACTTTAAAATAAAAGCCCCTCAAAATCCAGTTACCATCATAAGAAAGGGAGGAAGCCACAGTGATTATGCAACCATTTTTAAAGACCACCGGTATAACATACATATAGCACAAAATATAGTGCTCAAAAACCAAGACATGACATAGCTACCCAAGTTTAAAATATTATACAACATTCTCTGGCCTTTTCCCACTTTCTTAAACATTTGCAGTTATCAAAAGTCTCATTTCCATATCTGAGACTACAAGGTCTACTGGACATAAAGGGGTTGTGATTATCCTTAAAGTGTATCTGACATTGCTATTAAGGCTTTAAACTTGCTACCAGTGCATTTTTTGCAGTTTCATCCTTTAGCAGAACTGACACATATAAAAGCTTTGAAAATTCAAAGTATTAATCTCCAAAAGCATATGTGTAGTGATTACTTAACCAATAGGATGTTTTTTTCAGTTACTCTACAAATTGGCTCAGTAACAGTACAATATTAATAATGCTTTAGCTTATACTTTTACAACCTGTTCTCCATTTCTCCCATCTGTCGATGGACTAAAATTGTGTTTACAGAAATCACTCATTTTCTAACCTTTTTTTAAATTCATCTGAGACAACTCAATCATTTTTTTTTTTCCTAAAGAGACTACAAAACCCCAAAACTTGAGGCCCAGCTCAGTTTTCGGAGCTGTTTATATAATTGTGAAGTAGCTCCATTGATTTGAAAAGTGTTATTTTGCTTTTGTCCTGTAACAAATGAGAAAATCATTTTCTTCTCATTCCTATTCCAATTAAATATATGCCTCTTTCTCACCAAACTACAACTTGAAGCAACTCTAGGGTTTGTTATAATATTAGTAAGTATATGTACATTAAAAAATGGCAATATTTGATGGGGGAAAACACAGCCAGTAGCGATCTGCATTGTAAACCTGTACAGAAGTCACTGTAATGGTACTATTTTACACATTAATTTATTTGTGTGGTCAGAAACAGGGAAATGAAGAATACTATCCTCCTCAAGCCCCTGAACTCTCTCCCTGCATGCAGCTGGTAGAGATCAGCATAAAGAAATTAAATCTTCACAAATACCTCTCAGCACTATAACTTAGGCCACTATTTTCATTCCCATTCAGTAGCCTTCCTGGAGTAAACACTGGTTTAAAAATTGTTCAAGTACCTCAAGATTTGACCCCAAAACAATGTGAATGTAAGTTAACTTCATTTACAGTTACGTTTTTATGCCAGATTTAATGTCAACAGCCTAACAGCACGTTGGATTTCATTCACAGGATTTATCAATTTTTATCTAATGAACAATTTCACAAGGCAATTGAGATGATTACAACTGTGAAATGTTTGCAATGAGGACCAGATCTTGCCAGCCGCACTTGCCTGTAGTGCCACTTATATCAAAAGTAATTGAAAACAATTGTACATTAAAAGCACCAAAATAAACAAGTTCAAAACCACTTAGTTGAACACAACAAAAGGAAGCAGAGTAGATATTTCAGACAATTCTGAGCCACATGTTGTCTCCATACAGATAGTACAACTGAAGTTACAGGAGTGACTTATAGAAAGAAGCATGACGCACTGATGTGAGGACCACACCTTGGGGCAAGAATTGCCAAGGTGTTGTTTTGGCTACAACAGATTGTCCCTATGACAAAACCCCCATTGATTACTGTAGGACCAAAATGAGGTCAAAGCTAAACATCCTAAAATCTCACCTTGTCACTTCAACAAATTTAAAAGTTAAAGCAATGGAACATTTCTTCTATTATTCACCATAGTGAACCAAAGAGTGGATTGTTTACCAAAAAGGTCATCTGCTGACTAATGTTTATTTATTTTTTTTATTTTTTTGTAGTAGGACATTGCTTTCTCCTTCTGATCTTGGAATTATAACACAAAGCTTCCCATTTATAATTAATGACATTTTTTAGATATTTTTTGCTTAGGTGACTAAAATCTTCCCAACACCAGTGCCTAAAAACAATTACCAACATCGTGTTCAGTTTACTTTCAACTCCCCCTCACCCAGCAATAATTATATTCCTTTTGTGTGTTTCAGAAAATAGAGATTGTTTGCCATAAAATTAACTTGACGTGATTCAAAAGGAAATGCAAAGCATTTTATAAGGAGTCTAAGAGAGAGAGAGAGAAAGCTGCAATTGTGAACAGAGGCTTAAACGAGAAGGGAAGGGAAGACTTGTGCTTTCAGCTGGGGGAAAACTTCATTACCAATTAAGTTTTGTTTCCTTTACTTGCTGCAGCACAATGACAGCTTTGACAAACATATGGGTTGTTTAGAATCATAAAGGCTTTTTCGTTTCAAGTGCTTCAGGAATATATCTAGCTGCAGTGTATGACGTAGGCACTTTTTATTTAGCTGTATTCTGCTAAATGTAGTTTGGAATGGGAACACCTTTCAGTCTAGGCATAGGAAAATCTGTTTCAGTCTACTTCAGCATTGCTGGGCTGCTCGTGCAGAGGGTCCTACCAAGGCTGTGTATTTTATACTGCCCATTACCTTGCATTTCAACACTATGTCATTTATTTCTATAGGAACTGGAAGATACTCAAGGCTGCCCTGTCTCTGAGCAGACAACCAAAACCACAGGGCCTTTATGTCATTTAAGCCTTCTCCCCCCCCAAAAAAAAGAATGAATAAGGTCACTCTAAGCTGTTGGTTTTCAGGTTTTGTCTCTTTGCAAAAGTTGCAGTTTCAGGTCTGTTACAACACTGTAAGGCAGGGGTCCTCAAACTACGGCCCACGGGCCAGATACGGCCCCCCAGGGTCTTCAATCCACCGGGGGTTGGGGGGGGGAACCAAGCAGCCACCGGGATTGGGCTGGAACCAGCGCCTTGTCCTCCACCTGCCCTCCTGCGGTGGGCGAGAGGCGCGGGCATCTCTTCTGCCGGGCAAAAAAAACAGCAGTTGCATTCCAAAACAAAACATGTATGGATGTACTAGGAATGTTGCAAAAGGAGTTTCAAATTAGATCTGAAGAGCTTCGTCTCCATGAACAGGACATACAGTTTTTCCGGAACCCATTTTCTGTTGACATTGAAACTGTTGATCCGATTTACCAAATGGAATTGGCCGAACTACAGACTTGTGACTCGCTGAAAGATGCATTCAAATCAAGCAGCCTTACTAATTTCTATGCATCTCTCCCCTCAGAGACATATCATAATCTCAGGAACCATGCACTCAAAACTGCAACCATCTTTGGCAGCATCTATGTCCGTGAGGAGACGTTTTCCCGAATGAAACATCTGAAATCTCCAATCAGATCCAGACTGACTGATGAACACTGGCATCACTTGCTACGACCAGCAGTGGCAAATATGGAACCTAACATTGACTATCTCATTAGCCAAAAGCAGGCCCATAGTTCACATTGAAATATTATTTGTTTTTGTTGATTACAATTGTTCTTCATTTTAAACATTGCGTTCTTTTTTGTGTGCACTACTACGAATAAAATATGTGCAGTGTGCATAGGAATTTGTTCATCTTTTTCCCAAACTATAGTCCGGCCCCCAACAGTGTCTGAGGGACAGTGAACCAGCCCCCTGTTTAAAAAGTTTGAGGACCCCTGCTGTAAGGTTTTGCTTGAAAATTTCATACTCTCATTACAGTCCTGGTGTGCATTGTAGCTGCTACCCAGGTTACACACTAGTAAAAAAAAAAAAAAAAAAAAAAAAAAACCCAAAAAACATGCTTAGTTTAAAAATGTGTTGTTTTCCTTGTTTGTTTGTTGGGGGTTTTTTTTAAATATTAGAACTGTACCCTTTGAGACAGATCCCTATTTCAATTACATCATGTAATACCCAGAGTAAAACCATTTGCCTGAGTAGAATTATACTAGATGACACAAGCATGGCTGAGATTAGACTGTGGCTGATTATGGGATCTGCAAACCAAATGGTGTTCTTTCTGGCTCATGCATTAGTCACTGCCAAGAAAGATGTTGCAGCTCTAAACTATTAGTTCAGAATGCAGAAACAATTTCATGCTGCAGATAAGAGACAAAAAAACACTAGACTTGTGAACTAACTGCTAAGTACTGTTAACTAAATCAGAAGAGAGCTTGGTTTTCCTTGCCCAAGCCTTACTGGTTCTACCAGAAGGATATACAACACAGAAAAATGAAGCCATCTCCAAAGCCAACTAAATGTTCAGAGAAAGTCTCCAGGAAGAAAGGAGGATGTATTTTCCACATTTGGACACTGATTCCTCTTATTCTGGGATGCATAACCTTATGGACTATGTACAAAGCTTTTCCTTCAGTGGGGGAGACAGCACTGCCCCCACTTTATGTCAATCCTTCACACCCATCTCCTACTCTGTAACTGCACCCTGACAGCCAGTTTATTTACAGTTGTAATAACACATGGCCCTCCAGCAGCAGACCATCCTAACAAACAATTCCTTATTACTACGTTGAGTGGAGGGTATCACAAGATATCCTGGCCCTGTTAGTGCTTGGAGGGTTTTTATGCCCTCACCATTAATAGCTTTGATTTAAGAGACCATATAGAAGATCATTTAAAGGGTCAACCAGAAGTTTCAAACCAAGCTACTTGTGGTGCTTCAGGTATTTCTCTGTTCTCTGAAAATAGGCCTTTGAGAGGTGGTGCTACCTGGTATAGGGTGAAGGAACAGTTGCCCTATATAGACCTCCACATCAAAGACTGTTATTTGATTATCAGTGAATTAACACTATGTTTGGAAAAAAAAAATATAGACAGAAAAGGTTCACCTATAAGAACTCTGGATCCAGGAGAGATAGGACAGATTTAAAAGGAACTGTGAGAATGAAACAAAAGTTACACTCTTTGACTTTTCTTTGAAAATTTAAAAATATCTTCTGCATGAACAAGAGTCTCCTGGGTGCCAGCTTCAGAAGTAACTTAAAGAAAATTCTTATGTCGTTTGTGGCTGATGTAAGGTAAGAATCCTTTCTTACAGTCTTCCAGAGAGATACAGGGCAGAAAACTGGACTCCCACTCACAGGCAGATTTTCCCCCCCTTTTGCACACTTGTCAAATATGTCTTTTCCTCGTAGAATAACGAGAGCCTGTTCACAGAAATTCTGCAAGCAAAACCTCCATTTCCCCATCAGTGAAATAAAGGCAATGCCTAGAGTGTTTCATAAGACTCATTAAAAATTAGTTATAAACACTAAGTTTAAATAAACTTATGCAGATCCTGAATAGTAATTCTGCAAGAATTATGTGGGATCACACCTCACTAGGTATTTTTCTAGCACTTTTTTTTTCCCCCCCCATTAATGAAACTGTGTAAATTGGCCTTGTGATTCTGAATTTGTAATCAGACCTGCATTCAAAGGCAAAAGACCAGATGATCCTGACAAGCTTCTGCAGTGCCTCTGAACTCATTTATCCCCAGGATTAGACTGCAGACTTTTTTTATTAATATATTTTTAAACAATTTACAATAAAATACCCGATGAATACTTTTTCCAGGGCATGGTTTACATTTTTCTCCCTGTCTCACAATCTTAAGAAACCTTTACATACATCTGAGCTCTGATAACTGAGAAAGATAGCCTGCTGTTCTTACTCAGCCAGAAATTGCAGAGTGTCAGAGGTACAGCAGGAAGAACATTTGGCTGCTTCTGTCACTCCCAACAAAATCTCTAACATTTTGTTTTATTTAATGGCTTCAGTTTTCATAAGATGATTCAAACCCCTATAGGGGACCTACATTAGTCTGCTGACATTTTTCTGCTAGTATAATTATTATGTCCTTCTACAGTCTGCTTTTCATCTGTGCAGAATTTCTCCCCGGCACAGAAGAATTTAGTTAAAGACCTCAAGGTGGGAAACTAGAGAAGCCAGAATAGTTCTTCAGTATAAGGTAAGGTGGAAGGCAACTTATTTGGTCGAACTGTGCCTGTGCTGGGATGCCTGGCAGCCGATGGCATCAAATAGCAGAGGGACACAATGCAACTGAGAAGAAAGAAACTTCCTACGCTAAAATTAAAATAAATAAATTAATACATGGGCATAAGAGGAGAGATGTTTGCCTTTCCTTTACACTCCACCAGGCAACATATGTTGCAGGTTTCAGCCACTGAAACCATAGCAGGAACGTGGGTATTTCTAACACAGTACATACCTGTGTATCACCCCATTAATCACAAACCATAACAATTTGATTACTCCATGCAAAGGCCTACCCTACTGCTTTGTATTCAAAATAAAGGAGGTTTTTTAAAGAAAGAAGCAGACCCCACTGGAGTCTAATGTCATTATTAACATATAGGGCTATTGCTAAATGCTTAGAGGTTGAGCTTTAGGGTTTTTTTAAGGACAATCCTATCTAGACTCTGCTGTACTTTTAAGCCGAGGTTACAGCTACCCCCTTGAATACGTGTCTTTTTGTTGCTAAGCAGGTGCAGATCTGAAATCAGAATAGAGCACTTGGGATAAAAAGAAAGCAAATCCACCTCCTCAGATTTAAAGACAATATTGCCTTGGTAACAGGTAACACATGTGAAGTACGTGGTTAATTAAGGCTTCCAGTTTTAACAGCGACAAAACAGAAATGAAAATGAGAAGCATTGTAGCAAAATATAGACAGTCCTTAATAGTCAGGTAGCTTAAAACACATTAGTATATCCCATGAAACAATTGAAAAGACAATCGTGTAGGTCACATGGAAACAATGAACAGAAGTCTGGAAAATTCAGTGGGCTGGACTGCTCTCAACCGGACAAGAAGGGGTTTGAAGAGCTGATGGGTGAGAGGAGGAGTAAGGGGATGAAAAGATGAAGTTATCTGAAGCTATGTTAAAGTTACAGCCACAGTTTTTAATCTGGCCTCTGTCATTATGTAGAAGGGTTAAACAAAGCTGAAGCAGAGAGAGATACCTGTGCTGAACACCCTTCATTCATCCTTCCTCACCGAGTGACTCCAACCTCACCTGCCCCTCTTGGAAAAGTATGAGGGATGTGAGTACAAGGCTGAGCCTTATTCAGCTGGAAGAACTGAAAGAGGGTCCCTTTAGCACAATAAGCAACCACTCTGACAGCAAGAAATGGAATATGGAAACAACCACATATATAAGGATAGATGAAACAGAACCAGTTTACACAGTGGAGCACACAGCTCACTAAAATTAAAGGCAGAAGAAAAGGTCAGTGAGTTTTCCATAAATGTTGAAATCTGGACAATACTGCAATAAAGGAGTTTGAAAATCTAAAAACATATATAATCTAAAAAAAGGAGGAATGTCTATCTCTACTGGTCACATTGATGGATAATGTCATTCATAGAAGACATTTCTGACTCACAATTAATGACTTTCAACAAAGCTGAAATAAGTAACATTTTAAAGCTCCATGTGATTAAATGAAATGCTTTCAAATAGAAATTTTTTTCTATTTATGATACACAGTGTCTACCCCAAACTGGAAAAGGCAGATTGATCTTTTTAAAAAGTTTATTATTACCAAAGTATCAAATTCCATTTGTATGATTATATAATTTATGATAAATATGAATGTATTCCTATGTAAAGGATTAACACCAGGCATATGCACCAGACCACCGAAATGCCCATTTGCACAGACCCATTTGTGTAGCAGAAAGCTGAACCTCAGGCCTCAGCAGTGCCAACAGACAGACTTAGCCCAGTGTTGACAAGCCAAAGAAAACGATGCACTTCCATTCCCCGTTTAGACATCACTTCCAAATGTTGCACTGACACTTGTGAACAGCGCCATGCAATTATGGACTGAAAGGATTTTTATGTATATAAAGGGTACAAAGCACAAGGAGCAGCACAGTCACTTAATACAGACCCACAACAAGGTGTTTTAAACCAGTCTGAGGGAAGACTATTTAAAAAAAAAAACAAAAAACAAAAAAACAGTGGAGAATGCTCACAGCATCTAAAGTCAAGCTGCTTGTATGCCGAAATACTGAATTAAATAAATTCAATATTAATAAATTTGTGTGCTGAAATATTGAATTAAATAAATTTAATATTAATACAATTAAATATTAAGTACTTGCAGATTTTGACTTGGTGTTTTTGTTACTCTCTAAAAGGGATGATAAATACTCGCTAGATTCACAGAAGTCTGACCAGGATTGATTGGTTTTTGCAGAGGTCTCTGGTAGCATGTCGTAGTAGGCATTACTCATAATTCAGGGGTTAAGCTAAATTTGACCCAGTAACCTATAGTTGAAAGACAGGATCAATCTATCTAGTCACAAATCTTTTAAGACAGCCAGCTGGTTTCAGATGTTTTCAGAGAGTCACAGTGATAAAATAAAATATCAGCCATATTCTCTTACTCTGGACTATTTATATAACTCCACAGCAGTGTTTTTCAGTAGATACAGAAATCTAGTTATTGATCATTTGTAATGCTTAATTCAATTCTGAGAGGAAATGGCCTACATTTTATGGATACATTTCATTAAAAGACTATTTATTCATTTTGCGTTTTGTAAATGCTTTAGCAGAGAGATATCAATGCAAGCTCTCAGGGTAGTACAATGAATTGGAAGATTTACTACCAGTCTCCAGCAAAATGTGAGCAAAATGATGTTAGTACACTATGATCTTCTAATGCAGTTAATAGAATGACAGGA
>NW_010304904.1:43885-44485 GCF_000700745.2 Antrostomus carolinensis | reverse complement strand
AGAATGGACCTAGAAAGGTCTTTGTGCATATCTCCTTGCCTTAAGGGAGGCTCAAATATACTTATGTTGCATCTGACAAAAGTTTGTCTAATTTAATCCTTAAAGATCTCTAATGACACTTTACAGCCACCTCAGAAAATCTATTGCAATGATGCTTTATCTGCATCATTAGAAAACTTGCAGTGTTTTGGGTTGTTTTGTTTGGGTTTTTTTAATGTCTACTCTGAATCTTTTTTGCTTCATTTTATGCTTGTTGCAATCTGTCTTGCATCTGGGATACAGAAAACAGCTTAAACCCTCCTTCCCTACAATATCCTTAAAAATATTCTTAAATTTTTCAGAAACTATGTGTTCCCTCATCACTTTTCCCTTCCTCCATCTTCTAAACTACTTTTGGTAGTGGTCAGACACTGGAACAGGCTGCCCAGGGCAGTGGTGGAGTCACCGTTCCTGGAGGTGTTCAAGAAACATGTAGATGTAGCACTCAGGGACATGGTTTAGTGGGCATGGTGGTGACAAGTTGACAGTTGGACTGGATGATCTTAGAGCTCTTTTCCAACCTTAATGATTCTGTGATTCAGTCAGTTGTTAATACATCTT
>NW_010304904.1:43403-43769 GCF_000700745.2 Antrostomus carolinensis | reverse complement strand
TATCTTGCTTTAAGTGCAGTGCTCAAAACTGAACATTATATATTCAGCTAAGCTTTTACCAGCACAAGAGTTACTTGTACTTGTAAGAGAGAACTATAAACTGTGTATGTCGAAGCCTTGAGTCCTCTGCTTCTTTTGTGCAATAGTGTGGTCTTGGTCACTCACCCTTTGGCTTATGACCCAACTCCTACCTCTATCTTCAAAGACAAGTTGTCTCCCATTTTGAAGTGAACTATCAATAATTTTGAATGCATTAATACAGCTCGTCTTGCACTTCCCCTACTACAGCTCCAGCATTTCCCTGCCTGGATTGTGAGAATTCTGTGAAAACAGGCTGGCCTCAGCAAAGCTCTGACAGTATGGAAC
>NW_010304904.1:38874-43389 GCF_000700745.2 Antrostomus carolinensis | reverse complement strand
CAAAGCTCTGACAGTACGGAACACCAACAGCTTCTTGTCTGTCCGCAAAACATGCTCCTCTGTTGTAAAAGGAAATCAGACTTATTCCATGTGATGTAAACACATCAGTAAAGCTCTCAGTAAACCCACGCTGGCAATTATGTATTTCCTTGCTATGTCAGAGTTGCTTATGAGTACTTTAATTATTTATTATATATATATTTTTTTTATTTTTTTTTTCCCTAGAGTTGAGGCTGAGCTGTATTATTTCTGAAGACAGACACTGCATTAGTTGTTTGTCTGTTTTCTAGTACCTCATCCACCTCTGTTAGTTTGCTAGACCTGATAAACTAACAGCTCAAACATCACTACAGGCCATTTGTTTGCTGCCCTTGATCGAAGTTCAGCAGCCCCCTCTGATTTGAAAGGTTCTAATCTCTTGAATCTATTAAATTCTTTTTACCTGTCTCCCTCCTTCCTTTTCCAAAGATTGCAGATGCTAAATGATGGACTTCAAAGTAACACTCTTATTTTTTTTTTTTCCCCTGGCCTTCTGGAACAAGATTTATCCCTTTTCTATCAATATTCCAGCATATTCCATCAAGACTCTGCTACAGTAAGTCAAAATCTTGGTATGTATTAAAAATTCTACGGATAGATCTTGTGCAGGCAGCTAAATCAGGTATTCAGGCACTAACACAGGATTTGCTAGATCAGATGTGGAATGGAAAGGGAGAAGCTGAGAGGAAAATGTTTGGAAATTGTGGAGTTTTTACTAAGGACTGTGAAGAGGAAATGAACATCTTGTACCTGTAGAATATTGGAATGACACAAGCTGTGTTTCACAGCATTGGTCAGAGAAAGATTGTCATGGGCAGTGTTTGTTGTTCTATGCCTAGAAAGGTGTGCAGGGCTCTGGAGCTATGTGCCAGCATTAAAGTATATATTTAACAAGAGACAAGAAGAAAACTGCAGAACTGGAGCCTTAGTGGACACCCTGTAACATACAGTTATACCACATAAACTGTTACTCAAACTTCTGCTTTTTGCTTAAATTTTCTGGGCACGGCTCTCTTTCAAACTCTGCACTGGAGATTTATTAAATCATTTAAGATGAATCACTGTCTATTTAATAGTTCCAGCACTGAGAGATTATTAATTTGCTTTAAAGTTCTAGCCCGCATCCACAAAAGCAATAATAACTATTTTATACCTACATATGTTTACAAGCTTAGCCAGAAGCCAATAGTGAATAAGGCCCTGGCCAACACTTCACAGATTCACACAGAATTAGGGTCTGGTTCTCCCCCCCACCGCTTCTATATTTTATACCTTTTACTGTTTTAATAGTGTAGCTGTAAAGTGCTCTGGGACTTTGTAGAAAAACGCTATCAACATTCATGCTATTAAAAGCATTATGGGTTAGGGTAAAGTTTATTTACATTGCTATTATCTCTCTTTAAAAGTTTAAGTGAATCACATTCAGAGTGATTGTGACTGGGGCATCAGATCTAGTAAGCTGTGGTAGATCAAGCAGAAGGCAGTGAGTGGCAGCCACAGAGGAAGTCACTCTGTCTTTTCCTCCTTTTTTTTTCCTTAAAGTAATAGAATAGTGAGTGGCAGTCTCCCTGTTTGGAGAGAAGTGCTGGTGCATCTATACAGGGACATGTTCATTACCTTTGTGCCTTCTGTAACCTGTATTCCAAAATATCACAGCATTTAAAGTCACAAAATTATCTCCTACCACATACATGTTCTGGATTGGCTGCAATTGAGCTTCCAGGAAATCAAGGTATTTTATGTTGAATATATCACTGTCATCAAACTGGTTTGTAAGGGAAAAGCATCCCCCTCCACAAAAGCCACCAGCACAACATGAACCAGCATTAGCTTCACTGAGGATTGACTTCATAGATTACAAGGAGCTACAAATATCTATGCTTTTTCCTCTGGTCTTACCGAGAGGGAAACCTGGATGAAAACTTTTAAAGACTTTATACAGATGGTCTCATAGCAGCTATGAAGAAGGAAGATTTTGTGAAGGAAAGAAACTTACAAGAGGTCATCTTCCAACAAATGTGTAGGGAGATGAACTGCCCACCAGTTCATAATACACTGACACATGAATATCAAAGAGGAAATTAATTCCATAAATACATTTTAAAGTCACTACACCCGAACACTTAATTTACTTCTATGCTCAGCCACAATTTATATATAATCTTTACAAATATGATGCATTGGGAAAAGCAGGTCAACATAAATTATTCTTCAATCTATAACCATGTCAAAAAGTAGATGAACATATCGTCTTAGCTTTACATACCTTTTCCATTAGCTACCCCAGCAGTTTGATGACCATGTGGTTGTGGGCTATCAACTGGTTTTCCTGAATTTTTTGGTTTTAAAAAGAAATGGTAATTGACAGGAGCTTAACAGAGGAAAGTGTCTCCTTTATAATGGAAGTACAAGCAAGGGGGATGGAGTTGTTAAAGTCAGCTTCAATTTGTTTGATATCTGGAATCAAAGAAATGAAATATAGCCTACAATCCATGGTTGTTTCTGTTACATTAGAAAAGCTGTATTTTTCTATTTGGCAAGGGAACTATTGATATGGTTGCTTGCAAGATTTAAAGCCTATTCTCTGTCAAAAGACCCAATGTTCCTTCCACCAAAATAAATGACAAAACTAAAAAAGTTGTATTATTGTTTCTGTATGGTCTCTTTATCCACGGGACCAGAGATGAAAGAAACAGGAAAATACCCCACCTTCTTTCCGATATTTGGAACTATAATTTAACATAAAAAATACTAAACATTATCCAAAAGTTTTTAGTTGCCAGATTTCTAAGGTTCAATCTTTAGTCTGTATGTGAAATAATCTCAGCTTAACACCTGCATCAGAAACAACCTCTACTAGCACACTACTCCAAGTGCTTTTGATCCAGAAGGAAAGCATATGTTAGTAATTACTAATCATTAACTGAATTATGTATAGTCCCCTAATCTGAGCATACAGCTATTACCTTTTCAAAGCAAAGGAGGAAGATGAAACCACATGAGGACAATTGTTTGCACTAAGATAACTCTTGTAGCAACATGTTTTTGTGGCAGCAGAAGGTAACTTCTTTTGGGGGATAGAAGAGGAGCACATACAATCACCTCTGCATTGATCAAGCCTTGTCTTTGTTTCTGTTTTGCCAGTTTGACGGCCTTTTTAGTGATCTGCAATTGGAGATAAAAGTCTACAAATTTTCAGGTCTTATGTCCATTTCTCTGCAGCATATTCAGTTTATAACTGTGCAAGAGGTTTCATATGCCAAAAATCTTGCCTGCTGTTTTCTGCTATTTTATTTAGGCTAATAAAAATTTTTACTTCTCCATACAAACCTTGCCTGAAAAGAAATCATGGAAGATGAGAGTCAGAACTTCTACTTGCCATCTTTCCTTCAGCAGATGATTTATATTCAAGGAGTTCATGCATATTTAATAATATAGTTCAAATGTTAACCTAAAAGCAGAATGGGATTTTCCCCTTCTCTTAAATTTGATCCCTTGTGTATTTTTGTCTAGTTTTCAGGGGACAGGGGTATGGAAAGAAATTTGAAATCTCCTTACATTGACTTGTTCTATGAAGAAATCATTCCCAGAGTCTATTCCACGAACCCCTTAAACCCAGGATCTTTCACAAATTGAAAGAGATTAAGGGGGTTTATTTATATATATAAAGGATTACTAATCCTGAAAGAAGGAAGATATGGTCTGGATGCTTTTCCTGAATTTATAAAATGTAGCTCAGCAGCTTTATATGAAAATTCCAGATATCTATCCAAGCACTATTTTTCCCACTGAAACAAAACTTTTTTGACTCTCCGTTCTTGTTTTAAAATCTCTGTATGCAAAAAGTTCACTATGTGGAAAGGAGCACAGTGAGTTTTCCTCAAAAGCATGGACAATGAGGAAAAAATACAGTTCTGAAGCAAAAATAGAGTCTGTATAGCCACTGCAATATGCAGTGGGATTACACTATGCTTGAGAAAGCTACTTCATGAAGAACTATGAAACATTCTATTAGACGCAAAAATAATCATACTATTTGTCCATCTTTTTGCTCCTGCTGGAAGAACTCTTCCACTTCACCAGTATCAAAGGATTGTTTCATAACCAATTCCTATTTCTCCATTTCTTTCTCCTTTGTTGCCAGCAAAGCCCAGCTATTGTATTTTCAGAGTTTGCTTTACAAACACATGTTCCTTATTGGCCAGACTTTTTAACAAGAAGGGAGAAGCCAGAGAGAAGCAGTACTGTTTAAAGCACGGGAAGCTGCAGAAAGAAAAGATACACAGAATTCTTCTTCAGCTAGCAGGGAAGAATCATTCCTTTTACTGAAAAATTACTGCATGAAATTCAGTGACCTCTATTACATGGGACATCAATCTAAAAAGTCAAAATAGTCTCTCTTTACCTGAAAGAGAATCTGTGGCTCAGCAAATACTTCTGAGTTGCAGCATGCCCACTAATTCTTTTCTGCATGAC